>NC_092050.1:147866698-148166698 GCF_003086295.3 Arachis hypogaea
GAAAAGATGATCACTGAAGAACAAAAAATTTAATATAAAATTTTGAAAGAGAATAAAGGGATAGCTTGTAAGTTATGAGAACCCAAACTGTGTGCTCACTCTTTAAGTCAATCTCTGGCTGTTTACTCCTTTAATAGAGGAGTAAAACTTCCAAAACTTGAACCTTGACTTGAACAATTGATTTTCTTTTTCCCCAATGTCACAATAGTAGCAGTAGCACAGAAAGTGCAGTATTGATTAAAGCAAACATGCAAATAAATCTTGCTTCTTCTTTTTCATTCTTTTCCAATATTCTCTAAGGATCTGAGTTGTATATCAAAACTTTGGCCCCAAGTTTGATTCTTGACCCTTGATCTGTAGCATAAAGTTTCATAGCCTCCACTTTCTTCAAATTTCTAGTTCGGTGCCTGAGAGAGAATAGCATCTTCAACAAGTTACCAGTAAAGCACCAAGATGAGAAAGATTTTTTGATTTACCTCTAGCTTTTGACTTCCTTGGATTTGATAATTCACTTCTTCTTCTTTGATTTGAATCCTAATCAGACTTCGTCTTTCTTACTTCCTTTTGATATTCTTTACGTGGGTAAGAGAAAAAAGAGAAGAAAGAAGAGAGAGAATTGGTTCGGTGACTTTGATTTAGTTCAGATGAAAAAGAAATTTTATTTCTTAGTTAGCAACCATTTTCTTAAGTCATGAGAGTGTGATATGATTTTGGGCTTGGATCATTAATTTGGCCTTAAGCTTGTTTTTTATTCTGATGAAAAAGTATTGGTATAATTGGTGATTAGCAATTATTTCCTTAAAGTTTATGAGCTTGAAGCTTGTTATTGGGCCTGTTTTGCTTTCTATTAATTTCTGCATAATTAACAAACTAATCACACACATAATTAAATTTTTAATTCAATAATAATATTTAGTAATCATCAATTAATTTATTATTTAGTCATCATCCAAGCTATCAGTATAACGAGTAATGTCGCTGTCGCCGCTCATATGAAAACTGAAGCGATTACTAAATATTGGTTCGAAGAAGAAGATGAAGGAAGCGATCGGAGTGGTGGACAATGTGGCCATGTTGATGATAGGGCAGAAGAGGAGAGAGATGTCGACGATGACGACGGGTTTTAACAAATCGGACTTGATGTCTAGATTCATGAGATCCATCGAAAACGACAAATACTTGAGAGATATAGTAATTAGTTTTCTGAGTATAAATTGGTTGAGAACAAGTCGATGATTTTTCTTCTTATGAACATTGAAATTGCAGAGTATGCATTATGTAGTTTGAAGTTGTAGTGTTAGACTGTCAGGGTTATGCGAAATATAATAGAAATTGGGGAAGAACAGTAGTGTCGTTTCCAAACAGAGGGGTCAGAGACAATTTTATCTCCAGTTAGAGTTGTTAGGGACTATTTTGTCCTCCATTAGAGTTGACGGAACAAAGAATCCAAGTGAATTGACGAAATTAATTGTTAGGAACTAATTAAATAATTAATTTTAATTGAAGACTAAAATGTTTGATCTAAATTTTTTTAAAAATCAAAATAGATAAATACTCAAAAATTTATGTTGGTGGATATATATATCCAATGGCTAGTGAGATGTTTAGCTAATTACGGGTCACGCTGTGACGATGTTTTAACGTTTTGGTGTAGGGTAATTGTTGAACATCATAATTATGCAAAATAAAAATCTGATTTAGCCTTGATGCCAATGACAAAGAGAATTAATGATAATTGTTTTAAGCGTTGTAAAATGTTAGAAAAACTAGCTCCTTTGCTGATAACAGTACGTAGTTAAAAAACATGATCATACATAAACCGTAATAACACCTATACTTTGATGAGTAACTAGTATCTCATTATATATTGGAATTATGGAGTGTGGAATAATTTAACTGCATACTAAAGTAATCTCTTGCTACCATACTTCTCTTGTCAAAATCTACATCATAGGTGATTTGACCTTTCCATGAAGAAAATGGAAATTGGACAGCTGTAGATTAACATTATTTGGTTGGATCATTAATTAATTCAAGAGAGATTGCTTATTTAATTAAAATTCGCTTGTCGAAGAATCGAAGTAGACAAACTATAATTTTGAATATTAAATATTATATTTGATACTTAATTAATTAGGCATATAATAAATGTTAGTTTGATTTTAATAAGCTCATCAACGTCAACATCCACATGTGAGTGTGTCATTAGAAGAAAACTAACCCAACCGAATTTGTTCAACCAATTACTATCAATTTACATGTCCATGAACAAAGAGAACTAGAAACCGAACTTGTTGCTTACAACAGAGAATCAACATAATTTATTATCACTGCTATGTTGATAATACTTTATCCTCTATTATTCGTGGCACAATATTTAACATTATAAAGTATGAACCTTCGGCATTAACATAGGATAAAAGTATGCTTTGTCAGAAATTGAAGCAACTAAATCACCTCGCTAAAGATAACCTACTACCAAAGAAATATTGTTATATTATTTAATTTGTTTAATTTGCGAACCATATTATTTATTAGGTGATCTGATGTTATCCACGTCAATCAAGTCTTTACAAAAGATAGATTCCTCTTCCACTACTGCACACCACAATGTGATGACAAGTCAATGAGTTGTTAATTAGTGATAATTTTGTTATAATATGAAAAAAAAAAGAAAAGAAAAATATGTATTGGTGAATACATATTAAAAATCCTAATTCTTTTTTTTAATTATTCTTTTAATTTATAAATATTTTTTTGAATATTTTAATCTTTTTAATATTTTTAAAAAATAATATATATTTAAATCTTTACCTATTAAATATTAAGAAAATAATTATAATAATAAATTAAGATTTAAGATTCTCAATCATCGCTCAACACATTATTATTCTCTGTTGGCTTTTTTTTTTTTTTTTTTTTTGTATAAGTAAAAGAGGAAAATGTATGACATAAAGTAGACGGCTATAATACTCAACAGTTTTTGGATCATAGCAATTACCATAGACGATAGATCTTTATTATAACCCAAGTAACATGATGAATAATCGCACACAAAAAACCAAACTTGTTTCACTGGAAATATTCAATAACAAAAAAATATTAAATAAAATAAATTTAGACTTTTTTTTTTCTCTTTAACATTACCGTTCTCCACTACATACCCTACAGAGCCATGGATCTCATGATAGAATTGTTGTAACCACCGCACCTTTGGCATTGTCATTAGTTCAGCTCTTGATGGTATTACTCCTTTTCTTAGTCTGGCTGCCTTCATGGCTATAAGCCTATAACTCTGGATTTTTTTTTCGTGGATAGTTTTCTATACTTGTAAAGTAAATAATTTATTATTGAAAAACCTAATGAAAGAATCTTCCTTCCTAAATCACTACTAGAAACATGCTTAGCCTTCGAAAAAAATTTTATTTTTTAAAAGTAGCTTATAATTAAAAGTTAACTTTTAAAAGATGACTTTTTAAAAGTTGTAGCATTTATGTTTGATAAAATTAAATCAAAAATAATTTTTAATAAATACAAACAACATCAATTACATTTGATAAAATAGTTTTTAAAATTTAAAAATATTATAATAGACATAAATATAAGCATTAAATTTAAAAATTAATTAACATCTTTTCAAAAAGCTTTACCAAACCAAATTTTAAAATAGTCAAATTTAATCCGTAAATATTATTGTCGAATTTTTTGTGAAAATTTCTAACAAAAAAAATATATAGAACTTACAAAACATCTGAATAAAAAATCCGCCTTTAAATTTAACAGCAAATATAACATCAAGTGACACTTTTATTGACGATAACTTTACGGTTGAATTTAGTATAAAAAATTTCAATGATAAATGTAATTGAAATTTGACAAAATTTAAAAAATTATTAATCGAACAGTAACATTAAACACTACATTTTAATTAGTTACTTATTGTTACCTTTAGAACTGGTCAATACAAAACCTGGCCATAACTTTAAACTTATATTGAAAAGTGAATCCTCCCTCCTTCTTCGTATTCGTAGACCACGCCCTCCCTCACCCACTAAATCCACTCTCCTCCTCCTCTTTGCCCTAATCTCTCTTCTTGTACTCGCTGTGGCCACTAGCTTCACCTCAGTCATCTCTTTTCTTCTTGTTGCCAACCTTAATTTTTGCCACCCCAACCCTTAAATCCTCTCACTTCACTATAATTTATTGAAAATTCGACGATAATTAATATTAATACTACATAATTTTGTAAAAATGAAAAAATCACATAATTCAAACAGAAAATAATTCTTTTTTCATTTCATTTCTTTTTCGTGTTGAAATAATTACCGCTTCCACTCTTAATTGTTTTATTTAGTTGATCTTACAATAATATAAATAAAGATAAATATTATTTACAGTTTTTGACTTTTTTTCGTGAGACATAAAGCACCCTAATCATCCTTAAATTTCATCTAGGCCTTCATCTACTAATAAAAATAGATAAGATGATCTCTACAACTAAATGACAACTGATTATGAGTCTACATGTCAGATTGGGACTAGAGTGTCAAAATATCAATGCTAGAAGGACTAAAAATTCACTCTATAACATCTTCCTCTTCTTCTTCATCCTCCTCCTCGTCTCCTCTATTTTCTTCCTCTTCTTCTCCTTTTTCTTCACATCTCTATCACCATCATCATCGAGATTCACCTTCACCACTACTACTGTAGTTCTCTCTTTCTCCTTCTCTTCTCCTTCTTGCCCTAAACCACCACCACTCTAAACCACCTTCTACCGGATCAGCGCCGAAACTGCCATGAACATCCCCAATAGCAGCCACGTGCACACCCTCTTCCCCGCCATGATGCCGTGCCCAATCTGAATCGCCTCGCATCCAAATTTTTCTTCCGCCACAGACACCACCACTCAGCACCGCCATCAGGTAAATCTCCAAGAACAAGAATATAAGTTCACAACAACTTACTAATCATGAATATATATATAAAAAAGAGAAGTTAAAAACTTACTCAAAGCTTGCTCTACTGAAATTCTCGTTTAAGGATTCTTGCAAATCATCCCTGTGCGATAGGGTTTCTTGTTCGCAAACCTTGCAGCCGCCTCTCTCTGGGAAAGGTCGATCAGCAATTCAGTCAAATAGGGTTTCTTGTTCGCAAAGCTCAGCAACGATGGAGAGAGAATCAGAATTCTCATAGGCTCCGAAATTCTGAACAATGTTATAGTGTGGAGAAAGAAAAGTCATGAACTTGGATTTGTTTTTGATGTAGGCACGAACTTGGGTTTTATGGTTTTGTGTGGATTTTCAGGGGTTCTTTTCTAGTCTATGGGTAGTCATTAATGCTGGCTCTAAAGAAGAAGAAAAAGTCATTGATGATGATTTTGAAGAAGAAAAAAAAAGAAGAGAAGGAGGATGAAGAAAAAGAGGAAGATATTAAAGAGGAGAATTTTTAGTCCCTCCAACCAAAAGAATTGACACCTGATACTTGACACTGATATTTTGATATCTCAGTCTCAATTTGATACGTCAAACTGGTAATTGGTTGTCATCTAGTTGCAGAGATTGTCTTGTTCATTTATGTTAGTAGATGGGGGTGGCTTGGATGAAGTTTAAGAATAATTAAGACGCGCTATGTTTCACAGAAAAAATTTTAGGAATAAGAAAGGATATTTATCCTATAAATAAAGTTATGCAACTATGAGTATATAAAAATTAAGCCCAAAACTAGAAGTTGCAATAAGTCATAGAGTTTAAGTATATACTATTTTTTTGGTTACATTTTTATCAATAACAGGTTTGGCTCATTTGATTTAGATCAAATAAAAATAGGATAAATTTTTTTTGCTTCTCTTCTTTTTTTAATTTTATCCTCCTATTTTCTTCATGTTTTTCCCTTTTTTGTGTGGATTATATATATATATATAATTTTTGTATTATTTTTTTCATATTTTTTGTATTTTTTTAAGAATTTTTTTGTATTGTTCTAAAAAAATTTTAGTATTAACTTTTAATATGCTAAAAAAAGAAGAGAGAAAAAAATGATAATTTTATTTTTTTTCATTCAGTCACTTATTTAAGAATTTAGTTCAAAATCCTTGATACATCTACTTTTTTTTCTTAAAAGAAATGAGCTAAGTGTAAGTGTGGGATGTGAAAATAATTTTCTTAAATAAATTTGAATTGATTTAGTAGTTATTAGTTTATTAATTTACTTAAATAAATATTGAGTATTCAAATCTCATCTTGTACATATAACAACACATTGATCAATAACAAATCCTTAAATAATAAACTTTCAATTTGCCATGTATTAATCATTGATGTGATGGATTAGACGCTAAAAAAATTAATATTTATATTATATAGACGCTAGAGCATATCACATCAAATATAAACTAACTAAATAAAACGCCTAACCGTTCACAAGAATATCAGCAATCATCAAGCTTACAACACATGCAAAAAAACATTTTCATAATAATTGTTCTCTTTCCTCAATAAGCAATTATTGTTTTCTGTCTCTGAGCTTCCTCTCACCAATTTAATGCTAATAATAACCATCAAATTTGGATCGTAGATCAGATGTTGAAGATGATTAAAATCTACAATGCCACATGTTCAATTGTTCACCAAAAACAACTCATTAAGGTGATGAGAAAATGGAAGAGGTGGTTTTCTTGATCTAGCAACTCATGCCGAACCATTCTTAGAAGAACCACATTATGAGGCAGAAGACCACTATAGTATAGCAAGGTTGATATTGAAGTAGCAGGCTCTCCAATTAACGATGTTAAAAGCCTCACCATTGACCTAAACATCAAAGTTGTAAAAATCTGCAACGTAACCCAAAAAAATAAAAGGAAAAAAGGCAAGCAAATTGAGAAAAAAATATATATAATTTAGGATCCGAGAAATAAAGAAGGCCCTAAAAAAATGGAAATGAAGAACAAGATTGATAAATATATATGCATACCATAATTATTATAAGTTGTTGTGACGGTGATATATGATGAAGCCGCCTTAGCTTGTAACTTAATTAGTGCGGCTTTAGATAGAGGGTTAAAGAAACGATATTGAATTGGATCCATTTTTGCTTGTTTTAATTTTCTCAAAGTCTAGCTAGCTTATCAAACCATTACCTAGAGCTGATATTCAAACCTACCAGTCAGCGAGAGTTCAAATTAAAATGTTAATAATGTGGACTTCTGAAGTGGGAAGAAGAAAAAAAAGAATAATAATGTAAGCTCACAAAATGTTAGGTTACTTAGGTAGTGCCTTACTAGCTAGGTGAAGCAGTTGGACTTTGTTAGGTACACAATAGTTTTTGTGAACAATGTGAATAATGGACTCTAAAATTAGTCCAATAAAATAAAAATATATTACACTCTTAAATTACCTACCTAAATCTTAATATTAGGATAATTATCTGCACACCTACACTTAGTGAATTGAACATCCAATATATCCATCCATTGTTTACATTATTTAATATTTTCATTGCCTACCCTATAGTTTTTCGAAGCGAAATTGAAGTCCAAAGAATAGAACGTATTAAAATAATTATAACAGGTCATCGATAATATTAATTAATAATACTTAATCATTTAATTTTACTGACTCCAAATGACAAAAATAAAATTTTATCATGGAATGCATAATATACTATTCATTAATCGAATTTTATCTAATTAAGTACAAAATTTAAAATTTTAACTGATTCATTATTACTAACGACTTAGCAGTAGTCATTAATTTTATTTTGAATTAAAAACAAAAATAAATTAAATATGTTATCTACGTATTGGTTGTTGGTAATTTATTTACGAAATAAAAAATTAAATTTGATTAGTTCAATCGTTAATTTTATTTTTAAATTAAAAATATAAAAACCAAATATAATTGAATAAAGTCATTACTCATTAGCGGATCGGAAAAAATGAATTTAGTTAATTCATTAGTATGACTATTTTTATGAAAAAGAGGATGTTCCTATAAAGACGTATAAAAGTCTTTTTTTTTTAAATATTTTTTAATAATTAAAATTTAATATATATAATTACTTAAATTGTGTTATTTTTGTCAAAATTAGATCAGACAAATTAATTTGACCGAAAAATAGTGAATCAAATTTTGAATCGGTCTAAATTAATATTAATTTTTATAAAAAATGACTATAATACCTCTATTATATAAAATGACTAAAATACTCTTATTATATATATTAATTTTGAGAATCCTAAATTCTAGCCATTTTCTTTTTTGTCGTTATAGGATTAGAATTTAACATTTTTAAAATTAATTAATATATATATATATATATATATATGAAATAGCGATATTTTAGTTGTGGTTTATAATATAGATATTGTAATAATTTTAAAAAAAAATATTAATGTATACCAGTTCAAAATTTAATTTATTAATTTTTTTACTAAACTGATTTGTCCAGTCTAATTTTAATAAAAATAATATAATTTAATTGATTATATGTGTTAAATTTTAATTGTTAAAAAATATCTTTAAAAAAAATATTTTTAACGTCTTTATCTAAGTAGCTCCCTTATAAAAATGGTCGATTCAAATTGCTAACGACCTTCTTTTACCGATAATGTGGTCATTTAGATAGGTCATTGGTAATAAGGCCGTTGATAACAGACGAATTTGTAATAATAAAAGCAATGTATAAATATACAGAATAACAATATTATATCAAAGGTAAATTATTAAAATAATACTTGTAAGTTTATATTGTGATAAAAATAATTTTAAAAAATACAAATAATAAATAAATTTTTTAAAAATTTAAAAATGTGATAAAAATAACTTATATTAAATATATATATTCTTAAAAATAATTTTAGAAATAAAATTTTGATGCAATTTTTTTTTAAATATTATCAGAAAAATGAGATCTTTTTATTTTTAAATTAATTTTATGATAAGCGAATATTTTTAATTTTTCTTATTGTGAATAATTGAATTTAAAAAAAATCTAAAATAATATCTGTAGATCGAATTTTATTTTAATGTTTTGCCCAATGAGGCAGATCTATAAAATTTTATTAATGGGACAAAATATATATAGTATAATAATAATTTTTATAATTATACTATAGTATTATAAAATATGATTACTCTTCAAATTATTTAACTAACAAATTAAAATAATAAAATAATAATATAAAATAATAAATAATTTAAAATTTTATTCTTTTGGTTTTATATTTTGAAAAGATTGAATAATCTTTTCATTGTTAATATAATCAAATGTCTTTCTTTCTATATATGTCACTAAACAATCATTTAAAAATTCATCTCCCATATAGTTGTGAAGCTGACTCTTTATGATGTTTATAGCAAAAAAAGTTCTTTCAACTGATGCAGTTACTACAGGCAAAACTAAAACTAACTTTAAAAGAAGAAACACTAATGGATAAACAATATTTTTTCGAGTCTCAACCAATTTTTGAGAAAAAACACCAATCCCATTTAAGTTTGAGATCCAATCTCCAATGATAAAATTCTTTTGAAATACTTCTCCATTACTAATAAGATAAAATTATAAATCTAAATTAATTAATTAATAAAATTAATTCAAAATTCTACACAAATTGAAAAGTTCAGTATAAAATTATAAATACAAAATTGATCAATTAATTAATAAAATTTCCATTAGGCAACAACAGCAAGCCAGTAATTAATAATATCCCAAATTTCTAATTCAAAATAACTTAATACACAAAAATAATTAACAAACAAATTAATGAAACTAAATTATCAATTACATCATCAGAACAAATTTAATCACAAATTCACAATTACTAAACCAACTATATCAAATTATCAATTATCAAACAATGAAGCAAATGAGCAATAAACTGAATGAAGCAACCAACTAACTAAGCAAGCAGATATCGATTTCGGTGAATCATGAATGTACTATCCATATGAACTATGTGCTAACTATTGATTATTATTCAGTCACATCAAAATATAACACTCCAATAGAACTTGAATCTCAATGAACATAATAGATTTGGTTAGTTGCTCATATTTTCTTGTTTCAACTTAACAAGAAAACCAACACAATACCACCTAACCAATGCCATGTTACGCAAACCATTCCTTTATTCTAAATCTCCACCCCAAAAGTTTATTTATTTATAATGTACATATGCTATAATTAATTGGTTACAGGATAGACGTGAGAATTGTTTAGTATTTACCACTCTTGATAGTTTGATTTGGGTTTCCAATTATGTACCAAGAGAAAAGAGTCTAAGACTGAACTACTGAACTCCAAGAGGATAACCTAGTAGCTGTGCGGCGCCCAGTGGCAATAGGCAGTAGAACGAAGGAGAAACCGATGAACTGACGGAGCCACACGGGAGAAATGCTAAACAGGGCAGCGACGCCAGTGTCAGGGAGCTAGTGACACTGCCACACTGACGGAGACGCAGAGTGGTAGGCTGGCGATAGTAACCCTGGAGCTTGGAGGCTGGAGGGCGAAGGTTGGAGTAGTTAGGGATTTGGGGAGAAAGGGAGAAGAAGAAGAGTTAGGGATTTGGAGCTTTGGGCTGGGGGCAAAATTAATTATATAGTGGGGGAAATTATGGTATTTTATTAAGAACTACTTATTTTTTGAAATTTCATTGGGGGCAGTTGCCCCCACAGCCTTATGAATACATCCGTCCTTGGTTTTGCATGCACATTCTAAATAGTTATTTAAATATTTTTACAAAAATTTGGACAAATGAATAAGTTATTTGCCAAATATAAAAATTATTTGTCACGTATAATAAAATATAATATTTTTCATATTTTAAATTATTCAAGAAGCGAGGCTAGTTTTTTTTATATGAAAAAAATATTGGTATTTTTGTTGAATATGGGATTATTTGGTGTAATTACAAATGGGTGGATTTTGCAGGTGGAGAGTCAACACACAAGGTGCGTGTTGGACACGTGTCATCATTCTGACAATACGCAGGATGCGTGTTGGATACGTGTCAATATTCTGGCCAACACGCAAGATGCGTGCTGTATATATTTTTTGCATGAGAAATCTTCGCATACAAGCGATTAAGGCTTACAAGCCTTACAAGTCCAATTAACAACTAACCCCCAAAACGCGCTCTTAGTGTTACGTACCTTTCACGCGCTATATAACAGAACGCGTGAATATATAACTTCCAATTTTCAAAAGATTTTGTTTTCTTCTTCGTTCTCCTTCTTGCCAAATTTCTTCGTTCTCCTTCTCGCGCATCTTCCCTTGCCTTTTCGATCGTTCTTTTCCCTGCGTTTATCACTGGTTTGTTCTTCGTCATTGACGTGAGTTTCTCTCTCTGTAACTCTAGCTTCATTTTTTTTTTCGATTTTTTGGTTTCTGAAATCAAAGTTTGAACTCATTTTGAAGATAATGGATGATTCAACCTCAGATTTTCAGCTGAATCAGGGCGAAGTGAATTTTGAATTTGAATCTAATGAAGTTTCTGAGGTTTGATTTACATTCAGCTAATTACGATTACTCTGAATTTTGATGCAGTTATTCGTCTATCATTGTCTAGCTGAATAATTCGTGAACATTGACTGTGAAATTAATGCATGAACATAAATCTGTGGATTGAATCTGATGTATTAGTTTTGATTAATTATCTGTAATTTATAGCAGACGCTCGGGTGTAGATCAGAATTTTTTGGGTGTATTTTAGGGGAAGTGTGGATGTATTTACAGTTTATGGCTTTTTTGTTATTTTAGTTGAGTTGTTGTCGTTCGGGTGTAGATCAGAAATTATTGGGTGTATTTTTAGTTTTTGACATGGTGTATTCTGTAGCCTCTCTGTGTTGTTGATGACCAGTTTGTTCCGAAGGTTGGAATGACTTTTACCACCCTTGAAGATGCTGAAAAATTTTACAGGGACTACGCCAAGGCTGCAGATTTTTCTACAATATTTCGAAGCACAAATAAGAAGGGAAACGAGATTAAGAATCAATTGATTACATGTAGCAGAGAGGGAAAATAGAAATCTAAAATATCTCCGACCGAGAAGACAAATCCCACAGCTAGTTTAAACTGTCCTGCAAGAATTTATATACACACATTAAAGGATGTTGGTGCTTGGATCATTTCAAAGGTTGTGCTGCATCATTCACACTCTTGCTGTCCAAGTAAAGCAGAGATGCTCAAACAGCACGGGGAACTAAGCATGTCCATTCGTCGTACAATAGAGAATAACGAGGAGGCTGGTATTAGACCAAGCAAAACTTACCAATCATTTGTTGCGGCAGTCAGGGGTCACCGCGAGTTAAATTTTATTGAAAAGGATGTGAGAAATTACATTACGAGAGAAGTGCAGAATGTTTCTGAACAAGAAGATGCAAAGAAATTCGGGAAATATTTGTTAAGAATGAAAGAGAAGAATCAGAATTTCTTTTTTGAGCTTGAACTTGGGGATGATCAATCAATTAAGTTGGCTTTTTGGCCGATGCAAGAAGTAGAGCTGCCTTTGAGTATTTCGGAGATGTTATTTCATTTGACACCACCTACAATACAAACAGGTAATAAACTGTCCATGTTTATGATGCTAAATTAATGTTGTTTTATGAATCTGCCGCAGAGGTGTATAATTGGATGTTTTTGGGTGTATAAAGTCATTTTTTAGGTGTACGTAATGATTTTTCATTCTGCACTATGGTAATTTGTTTCAGGTATAATTTGGTTTGTGGTTCTTTTGTTGGGGTGAATCACCACGGTCAGTCAACACTTCTTGGATGCTCTTTGATGAAAAACTAAGAAATTGAATCATTCAAATGGTTATTTCAATGTTGGCTTCGTTGCATGGGAGGAAATGCTCCGAAAAAGATTCTCACCAATTAATGCGCATCAATGAAAAGGGCTTTAGAGGCTTGTATACCAACAACAATTCACCGTTGGTGTATTTGGCACATCATGAAGAAGATTCCAAGCAAATTAAATGGGTACAAGGGACATGCTGAAATTGAACAAGAAATGAGCCAAGTTGTTTGGAACTCTCATAGTAAAGATTCATTTGATAAGAATTGGAATGATTTTCTGCTGAATTTTGGTCTTGTGGATAACAAGTGGCTTTCAGGTAATGTTTGTTTAAAATTTGCAGCAGAGGTGTAAATTGCATGTTATTTTGGGTGTATTTATAGTCTGTTTTTAGGTGTGTTCTACAGATCTCTATATAGACCGTCATATATAGATTCCAATCTATCTGGATCACCACTTCTGGGCAGGGATGAAAAGCACACAAAAGAGCGAGAGCATGCATTCATTTTTTAACAAGTTTATTACCCGGAACAGCTCGCTTATTTAATTTGTCAAACAATACGATAATTGCCTCGGAAGCAGGGAGCAAGCAGAGAGAGAAACAGATGCTGTAGATTTTCATACGGTCATACCGTGTGCAACCAAATCCTCCATTGAAGCTAAGTTTCAAGATGTGTACAATCATCAAAAGTTTAGGGAAGTCCAAGCACAATTTAGAGGAAAGGCGAATTGCATCACTAGATTAACGAATTCCGCTCTAGGCTATTCAGTATACGAAGTTGGAGAACAAGTTTCCAGCTCAATTTTCAGCAAGTTTGTGGTTACTTACGAATTAGTAGCAGCCGATGTAAAATGTCAATGCTTATTATTCGAGTCAAGAGGGATATTGTGCCGTCACGCACTAAGCGCGTTAAGCTTTGAACGAGTAAGCCAAGTGTCATCGAGATATATATTGGAACGATGGAGCAAGAAGGTAAAGAGATGACACACACACATCAAGAGCAGCCATGACGAGCCATTGTTGGAGCCAAGAAGCAAGATTTTTGACGAATTGGTTTTTCATTCGCAAAATATTTACGAATTTGCATCAGAATTGGAGGAGCTTACTGCGATTCTGCACCGTGCGTACGATAACGTCATGGTTGAGATGAGATCATTGAAAGCCAAAAGGAAGGGGACATCTTCTTTATCTCACGAAGACGCAAACTTGGAATCCGTTAACGAGCTTCAAAGCCCTCCAAGGATTCGAACAAGAGGACGTCCTAAAATTAGGCTAGGTTCAAAGTTGGACAAACATATTGCAAATGCCTCAAAGAAGAAGAAAACGAAAGCTTTCAACGAGGTAAAAGTGATGTTCTTTAAATATGTGGTGATTGAGTTTAATTTTCTTGTTAATAGTTTAGCTAATATGTGAGTTTATTATATCCAGTTAAACCTCTTTAATGCTGCATCAGTGGTGCGTTCAAATTCTAGCCAATATCAAGGACGTGTTATGAATTATCAGTTCAGGGAACCAGCAGCAGCGGATAACTTTTTGGGTGTATAGTTACAGAATATGGGTGTAAAAGCATTGTTTTTTTGGGTGTATTTCTGAAGTTTCTTGTGTTTCACATTTTACATATATATATATATATATATATATCACAATCTGCTGTTTATGTTATAAAATATTGTTTGTTTTTTTTACTACGGTTTAAGGGTTTTAGGGTTTAGAATTTAGGGTTTTAGGGTTTAGAATTTTAGGATTTTAGGGTTTAGGGTTTAGGATTCAGGGTTCAGGGATAAAGCATCAGGGGATAGATGTTTGGGTGTATATTCAACTTTCTTTGGGTGTAAAAAATGTCAGGTTATGGGTGTTTATTTGGTTTGATGTGTTCCTTCATATTCTAGTACCTGTAATTCAGATATTTTGAATACAGCAGAGAGAGTTTTACTCATAATTGGCAAATATTTACAACATGTGTTCAATTTATTACAAGACTATATAACAGTTACATTAATCAGTGTCAATATCATTAGAATCTATCTGACAATATGGACTCAATAATAATGAGGATGGCTTGGACAGTCTTATTGCATTACTTCCCCTAATGGCTTCAGCTTTGTCTTGATTCATTTTATGGAATAGAATCCGGGAAGCATATTCTACTCTAAAGTGGTCCATCTCGTCCTACAGTTAAAAAAAATATTATGTTTAATCAACCATGTTAATTGAGTAAAGTAATACAGAGTTATTTAGTTTTAAACACATTTACCTGGGTCCAATTGTCCCACTCATACTTCAACCTTTTAATATTTTCGGGATGAATTATCTCAAGCCACTTCATTACGTAAACAGCACAGTCATAGCTGAAAACCAAGAAAATAAATTACAAATTACATATAGGAAAGTTTAATTTTCAGAGTGAAAGATTTATACCTTGTCTTTTGGCCTGAGATGTTAATGTATGGCGGTTCAATTTCCTTGTCCTTGTCCCTTGTCTTCAGAGGTGCCCCCCCAGCATATACTCTAATTCGTGAAATTACATATCCCTTAAAACACAAAACAAATCAGTAATACATGAATAAATTTAATAAAGGAATACACCCAAAGGAGCACAAAATTACACCTTATATTGAACAGAAATACACCCAATTATTAAAATACAGAACACAGAATCAACTTACAATGAATGTATTTAGGGCCGTTCTCTCATCGGACGGAGATTTCGTGTGATATGGATCGAGTATATAAAATTTTCGCTTCCTTGTATCAGCCAACCATAACCACCAATGTTGTGAATGGCAAACAGGTGCAAAAATCTGAAGTATGTCCAGATTGAACACTGTTTTAGTTTATTTGGCACATAAGTAAAGAATGGTAATAAGAAGTTTTAGAAATGACAACTTACATAACGATGCGATGCTAATTTTTTAAGGTCCAAGAAGGGTATAAACATTGGGTAGTCTTCTACCCTGAATGGCTTATTATTTTTAGGTTGTAAGAATACCCCGTCTGGATGATTTCCAATGGCCATGTTTTGCAAAAATTGTGAACCACCAAATGAATAAAGAAAATACACCCAAACGAATGCAGAAAATACACCCAAATGAATATACAACTTACACCCAATTGAACACAGAAAATACACCCAAATGAACACACGAAATATAACCAATTTAACACAGAAAATACACCCGAAAAAAGGCAGAAAATACACCCAAAATTTATTGAAGCAAGCCTTACCACAATATCAGGGGGGAGACAGTATACTTCCTCTTGAAACCTTTTAATCTTTTGCTGGTTTAGGATGAGGCACATGGCAGAGACAATCTAGAAAAAGATGCCGAAATCAATTTACATCAATCAACATTGCAATTAATTTTGGTAATAAAAACATTAAGGTTATTGTAATATTACCTCAGCTTCTATATGCGTTTCAGCTGCGAGTGATGCGAGGTGGATTTTTGACAAAATGTAACTATCTTGGGCTTTGAGTGTGCACACGGTGTCATACTCATTAGTTAGTCCATTTCCGTATGTCTTCACTCGTGTGGCCCAGATGTAGCATTTCTCTTTCATGTCAGTCGTATCTTCATTCGTCCTTGCAGGAGTTTCAAACTTCTCGAAACTCTCTCTGCCACTCTCCTTTCGAATCTGTGGACTTTTTCCTTTTGTTGACACTCCACCACTTGCAATTTTTTCAACCAGATCCCCTAATTGTTCTAGCAGTTTTGGGATTTCAGGAGTTTTTGCCCTCTCTCCATCTTGCGTTGCCGCCCCCTCCTGCGTTGCTGCTTCTTCTTGGCTTGAATCAGTAAAGCCAAGGCTGAATGATGGCGTTGGACCTTGTTTAGGAATGTACGATACTGTCCGTGCCATCATCATCATCAGCGCAGCAGTGTCTTCTAGGGCTGGATTACTGCGTGATCATGTATAACGTATTATAAGAATAAGAATATACGAATGATAACGAAACATTGATTTTACTCTGATGAACTTACATTTTAGCTGGAGCTGGCGGAAGCGTGGGTGTGCTTTCTTCAGGTTTTTGGGTGGTTCAGGAGTGCTGCAAGGTTACATAAAAAACTAGTCAGAGATCAATTGTGAAAATATACACCCCAACAGGGGCAATATACACCCAAATTGTAACCAAATACACACCCAAGACTATTCTTTACCTTTTTGTAGTTCCTTCATTATTTCTTTCACTTGGAGACTTTTCAGGGGTTGGTTCAATTTCTGGCATAGGGGTTGGTTCATTTTCTGTCACAGGGGTTAGTTCAATTTCGGGCAGAGTGGTTGTTTGGGACAGTGGTAGACAAACTTGAATCGGAACTCTAAACAAGAAGAAAAATAAAAGGTTAACAAAGCCCCCGAAAATAAAATGGTTATAAGGTTGAAATTTTCTTGAAAAACTCACATTGCAAGCGCTTCTGTTTGCGACTGTGTCTCTACCCACACAACCATCATGTTCTCTTCAGCTGGCTCAGTGGCTGACTCTTCAACCAGACTCAACCTAAAATACACCATAAGAAAGCTAAAAATACACCTGAAGCATTCAAAAGGAAGACAGGCTTTGTTTTTTGAGAACTTACATACTTCCAGTTTTTGCTTTTTTTTTCCTGCCTTTTTTTTCTCGAATAAAACATTAAAGGGCTTTTTTTTCTGAAAAAAAATACATACAGAATTAGAAGTAGAAGGTAAAAAAATAAAAGCAACGGTTATTAGAAAAAGAAATTACATGCTCTTTGCCGATTTGTTTACGCTACTTTGATCTGTGTGTCCTTGAGACGAAGGATCATCACTTCCTAAGTTTAAGTCCGGTATTCTAAACATAATAGAGTACATATTATTCATAAAAAATACCATACTGTTAAATCAGGATAACAAGATTTTATCAAATAAAGCTTCTTACGTTTCAGATGAGACATAGTGACCTTCCGTCGATCGCATGTCAGCTTCCTTCTCCCTGGCAAACAAGAAACAATTATCAGCAAAGAAAACACGTTAAAATCTGAAATATACACCCTAATAAGACATACCCCTGTGCAGCAGATTTTTCATTCTTTTCCTTAAGAATTTATCTAATTCTTCAGTTCCAATTTCAGATATAATAGTACATGCATAAAAGAACATGTTAACAAATATAATTTTGATGATAGATGGTAATATAGCTTACAAAGTATTGTATCCATGTTAGGATTGAGCTTGCTCAGGAGATGAATCCTCAACAATGACTTTTTTCTTTTTGGATTGTGTTCTGGGGGAAAAAACAAGTATGAATCAGAAATACAAAATTAAATTGATCAGAAAATACTATCCAAAGAAGTGCTTACTTTTTTGGTTTTCTCTAAGTCTTTTTCTTTGTTTTTTCGCTTCTCTACTGGTGATGATTTTTCGCTTCTAAAAGTTAATAAGAGACGCTCTGTTAATACATGAAATCTTGATAATAAACCCAAAGAAAAGCAGTAATAATTTCAGAACATTACTCATCATTTGATTCAGGTTCTGAATCAGAATCCTCCTGAATCTTCTTTCTTTTTTTGGACTCCATTCTGGAAGGCAAACAATCATTATTCAAAAACAAACTAAAAGGGACAAAATACACCCAAATGAATGCACAAAATATACCCAAATGAATGCACAAAATACACCTAACTGGATAAACAAAATACATCCAAGTATGTTACTTACTTTTTGACTTTTCGGGTGGGTTGTGTCCTTGTTGAATCCTCTTGAGTCTTCTTCAGTCTCAGACTCAGAGGTAGAATGGACTTCACTTTCAGTTGTTTCAGTCTCAGATGATGATGATGAACTTGCCTTCCTTTTTTTGTTTTTTTGGTTTTTTGTTTTTTTTCTTTTTTCTTTATTTCTTTCATTTTCTCCTTTGTTTCGGCCATCTTTACGATTCCCTGAAACATTAAAAATTTTAGTTAGCAGCATTCAGGTAAATAAAATACACCCAAGATATTCTTTTTCACTTACCATATGTTCCTCCATTTCTGCCCTCATTTTTTCAACTAACTGCTCTCTAGTCCAGTTGGCAATCCAGGGTTCTGGAGGTCTTTGTTCCCCCTTCTTGTCTTTACTTTTTGATAGATGGAAGTAAACTATCATTAGGGCAAACAGGCAGCCATCAATTTCCTTTTTCTTTTTCAGATTGTAATCCGTTATTCCCTTGATGATAAAATTCAGAACATGTGCTCCCCAGTTCCCCTCTGTTATTGTGTCCATCTTGAAAATTGGTGCCAGGTGCACAGGGGAGATTTTGTTTATTGTGGTTGGTAACAGGAACGCCATCTGTATATAGAGGATGAAAATTCTCTTAAACATGAGGCGATCCTATTCATTATCAACACCAATAACCATCATCTCATCTGTCAGATTTTTTAGGGTCTTTCCCTGGAATCTTCTAAAAATTTGTTTGTTGTCTTCAGAAAGATCCTTATAATTGACTTTCTGAGGCAGTAGATCTCCTACAAAAAGGGAAACAAAATTGTATGAAAATCACTTGAAATACACCCAAGCATCACTTGAAATACACCTCAATATGGCTCATATACACCTATGTTTGTAACGAGTTACCTGACGCGTTGATGCTAAGTGCAGCCCCTATTGTTCTTGGTCTTACTTTAAACGAACCGTAGCCGGTTTCGAGTGTGTTTTTCCCTAATTTAAAGGAGTTAGCCAACTCCTTTAATATTTAGTGATACACCCTTAGCGGCGGGATGTGCATCAGGCCACCAAATCCCAAACCCCTAACAATTGCTTTCTTCTCCTCGCTCATATTTCTGAATTTCTCACTCAACAGATGGGTTGCACACTTAAGGTCCTTGGTTTGTTGACAAAGAAAAATTAGAGTCAGATATATTTCTATTATGAAAAACTGATTTGATCAAAGACATATATTTGTTCTTACATTTTTTTCAGCTTGGTTTTTGCCTGCCATTTTTTCTGAAATGAAAAATACACCCATAGATATCAGTCAGATACACCCATAGATCAGCCACATACACCTATACGGATTCTCATAAGTATTTAATTAGATCAGTTCAAAATGATGTTCAATTCATTCAAACATGCATAAATATACAAGGTCAAGCAACATTATAAGGTCAAGCAATATACACCTAAGGACAAGCAATATTAGAATAGTTGCAATAGTTGATTATATTACATTATATCAGTTCAAAAATATACACCCAACAAATTATGCCATATACACCCAACAAATTACTCCATATACACTCACCAAATTACGCAATATACTCCCAAAAATCAGTTACGAAAAGAACTAGAACAAGAAGAACAGTAAAACCTAGAACAACTAAGAAGAACAGTAAAACCTAGAACCAAGAAGAAGAGTAAAACCTAGAACAAGAAGAACATTAAAAACAGTAAAATGAGAGATAGAACAAGAAGAACACTAAAACCTAGAAGAACGTAGAAGAACAATAAAACCTAGTTCTTTGATTTCGAAATGTGAAAAATCTACAAGATGAGTAAAATAGTAACGTACCTTGAGTAATATTTCTTCGTTTTTTCTTGAGATTGTTGATGGAGAGTTCTATCTTTTGTTGATGGTTTCTGCTAATCTTCGCAACGAGTTCTATCTCTTTAGTTTGGAATGTTACTCGAAACTTGACGGATTGTGTTTTCTTCGAAGGAGAAGTGGAAGAGTGCGCCATAAGGAGCGCTTTTTGCGAAGCGTAACCGTTGAGTGACGCGCGTGGCTTTGACGCTCCATTCAAAGGGAGTGAGTGCGTGTGTAATGTTTATGGGATGGGCCAACTTGTAACACTTGTAGGCCTTTTTTGCTTGTATGTGTAGCAGGCCTCTTTTTGCATATCCATAATACTATAAATAATACACTTCAAATATCAATATTTAATCAAAACACCATCTTTCATCTCCATATTAAAAATAATTTCTAAAAGTAGCGACTCTTATATCAATAACATTATGTTTTATTGATTTTTATTTGATAATTTGTGAATGACAACGGTTGATTTTTCACACGTGGTTTGACAATTCAAATAATAGTATATCAATAGAAATTTTAAGAAAAAAGGACAAAAAAGTTGGTAAAGTGGTAAAATGAGAAATTATTTACTCTTAAATTAAGACAGTAGAGCACATATGTTATGAAAGTTATAAAATCAATAATGATTAATTTTTCTCTTTATCACTTTATCAACTTCCTCACCTTAGAGGATCCAAATTCAGATAATAAAAGGTCTATCTTTAATAAGCACAATCAAATTGAGCATTTGTGATATACACAATTAATAATTTTAAATATGACCCCATATGGGATTTAATAATAATTATTAATTTTTTACATACGGCACAAATAATTTTAAAATTCATTTGGGATAACCATAATTTCTTTACCCTCTAATCTCACTTCACTCGCCTTTTTATCTACAGAACCACCACCACCACCTCCACTCTTTTTTGATATCTGTTGTTATTGTCCAGCCCATCAATCGCTGCCACTCTCAGTCCTTCTCACAGCATTGTTCTTTTCCTTTCTCTCTGCGTCATTCATTCTCAGTATCTCTCTTTGCGTCGTTCATTCTCAACCTCAGAGCGACGTCGTTCTCTCTGTCATCGTCGTGGCAACCGCGTTGTTCCATCGCCAGTCAGTGTCATCGTTCTCATTCCTCAACGGCGTCGTCCTTAGCAGCAACGGCAGGGTGGGTCTCAGCGAGTCAGCATCGTCATCCGCATCGTACCGCTGTGGTGCTCCATCTCTTCCTTCATCGCTGCACTTCCAGAGTTCCAATGGATCCTCAGTCAGGATGGACACAAAATACACTAATTCAGTGTCCCTGACACAATGTCTCTATCCATATCTCATCTGTTAAACACAATTTTGTATCTCCGTGTCCCTATCTCAGTGTCCTGTCCCTGAAAACAAATGCAGCCTTAGTTCTTGTCGAGAAATTGTTCTTAGCGTTTACTTTGAAATTTGGCTCAAATTCAATAATTGCAGTAACAAATTCTAAAGTTGGTATTTTTTCGTATTTGAAACTTGATCGACAGAATAATACCTTTTTTGCACTTTGAACTAGATCGATGGAAGTCCAAATAACTTTACCATTTTTTATTATTTGTTACACAGTGACTTATCGAATAATTTATTTTCACTAAATATATTTAGGATGCTTTGACACAATGTCGTATTTCATCGAAAAACATCTTATCGAAAATATTATTTTTTAACATAACACAATAACAATATTATATCATTATTATGTCAATATACATGATGAATGATTTTTATGTTATTATTTATTACTACGCAGTAACAATATTATATCATATTATCATGCATATTGTTATTATAAGATGATCATCCAATCTAGCTGTTGGTATAGAAAAATGATTTTTTTCGACAAGAGGCCGTTTCGATTACCAAAGGTTTTGACTACAGAAGCAAAGATGAGTAAATTAAAATCGAAGAAAGATGGTACAAAGAGCATTAAAGTCGAAAGGTAGTTATTGCCTTTTCTTGAGCATCAAGGCTCCCTACTCGATCATCAAGATTGAGTAGAGAACATAGGTGCGAAATTTGAAGAGCAAGTTGAAGAAACGTGGGACTTGAAGACTAAGGAAGACGTGAGTATCAAAACCTGGAGATCAGGATTCTTCATGGTCAAGGCAATATCATGACTGAGAAAAAGGAGGAGGTAAGATAGTGGACAACATGCTATTTGACAAGTCTATCTCCATGGTCTATAATCAGGAGAAATTCAAAAGAGTTGGGGGACTTCAATCAAAAACACTAGATCATCACATAAACTCATAAAATTCACAGTCTCTGCGACGCAACGGAAGAATATGGAGTGCAAGTGTATGTTAATGTTAGAAGTTAATTTTTAACTTGTTTTCTTTTGTTTATTTGATTCATTTTCGCTTATTTTCTTTGAATTCTGCTATTATTTTGCTTTGATCAATATTTTATATTTTCATTGTCTTCTTTATTTAATTACTTATTCCTTTGTTGTTTATTTTTTTCATAATTCTTCCACCGGTAATTTTGACATAAAATTACTTTGACACCATAATTAAGTAATTCTTGGGTCGAGTTCACTTTTTTTTTAGAGGAGTCGTATTTGCTCCCCGATACTTGAGATCTTGATACAAGCTCGTTGGGACACTACCTGTCGAAGTCGACCAAAAAACGAGTGAAACACTAGCATAATATCTTTGGCAAGAGTTATTGCTTGTTTCCTATAAGATTACAGGGTATTGGCAAAGTAGGAATGTAGATGTTTTTTTTCTCTTTTCTTTTTTCGAGAAATTTAACAATTTTTTGGAATTTTTCACCCACTTGAAACCCTTCTTGGGAGCTCATCAGCTTTAATTTGTACCCGCCACGAGTAAATTCCCACAGATATTCACTCAGTTCGACGAAATTGCCACCCCTAAATATGGTTGTACTATTATCTTGACAAAGCCAGCCTCTTTGTCAAGTGAATCTAGGACAATTTGCAAATGAGCTCGTCTGGTATGTGCTTAAAGTAGTTTTAAACTTTAATAGAGCTAATACTCATTAACTTCCTGAAATTTGAAGTCGAATTTAATTTGACCCTTAAATTTCAATGGACTCAAATTGAATTATGAGATTTATAATCATAACTCACACTAACCCTTGAACTAATCTCCGTTAACAATGTGTTAATTTAGTACATTAACTTGTTGTAATTTGGATTCCTCACTTAGGTTTCATGTGATCAAGATTTATTAGAGTTCCAGAAGCTTGATTATTGCTCCTAAGCCCGCAAAATTTTCAAATTGATCTTGTTATTATCGTTTTTATGAGGATGTTGGCAGGGACGGATCCAGAAATGTTATCATGGGGGCCAATAACATATATAATATTAAAAGAATATGTAAATAAATTATAATGTAAGATGCATTACAAAAATATACTGATAGAGAATATATATTTAAAGTACAAAAAAATATGTGTGCTTTTTACTAACGAAGTGGTACACGTCGATTCTTCATATCATAAAATTAATCGATAATAGAATATGTATCAAATCTTTTAGTAATCTTCTTCTCAATGTAAATCAAAAGACAATTAGCAAGAAATTCATCTTCTATTTTGTTTCTGAGTCTATTCTTCATAATATTAATAGCTGAAAAAGATCTTTCAGTTGTAGCAGTTGAAACAGAAAGAGTTAATACCAAACAAATCAAACGATCAATCAAAGGATATGTTAAAGACTTTTCTATCTTCATTAATCCTTGACATAACTCCGAAATTGTGCACAAGTTATTAACTCAACATGATTAGGAACATCAAGTTTATAATGTTGAGCTTGCATTCTAATGTGAAATTTCTCTTGGTAACTGAAGTCACCTGAATAAAACCATTCTACTAATTCACATATTTTGTTGACACTGAAGAACTTATAATTATCTCTAAGATCTAAAGTTGAACTTAATGTAAGCAATTCCACCATATTATCATTGAATCTTCCATTAAGCTCTTGTAATTGTATATCAATTACAGGCAGAAATAAATTAACACGGTAATGATACTCCATTGAAATTTGATCAACAATTTTACGAGTTCGGTCTCTTCTAGGAATATGCAATGCATTCATATCAGGAACTTCAACTTCATGTTTCTCACAAAATAATATAACTTCTTTTATGTAAGCCTCCCAACTTGATTCTCTCATTCTTTGAATTAAAGTCTTAGTAGTAGAAACCAGAGTTAAAGCATTCAATATGTCTTGATTTTTTCGTTGCAAAGCTTGACAAAGATCATGACTAACTTCCAAAATATTTTTCATCAAATGTAAAATAAAGACAAATTCAAAGGATGTGATAGCATCATAAGCAGCACTAGCATCACCATGAGTGGAGAAATTACCTTCTTCAGTATTTTTTTTTAAGAATTTCACAAGTAGCATCAAACATGCATAGCAAGATACGTATAGAATTCAAATGAGACCCCATCTAGTATCTCCAGATCTTTGCAAAGTACCAATTTGATTAAGTCCACTACCTGTCACAATTTGATCTTTGGCAATTAAGTTTGTAATATTATTTGCTTGAGCAACCCTTAACTGATCATGATGTTTAGGAGAAACAGTCACAACATTCACAATTAGTGTAAGTTTTGAAAAGAATTGATGAACATAGCAAACTTCTTTGGCTGCAGAAACAAGTGCTAATTGTAATCGATGAGCAAGACAATGAATATAATAAGCAAAAGGGCAATCTTTCAAAAATAGAGCTTGTAATCCATTCCATTCACCACGCATATTACTAGCTCTATCATACCCTTGTCTCTTAAGATTTTGAACATCAAGATTATGACGAGAAAGAACTGATGAAATTTCTGTTTTCAATGTCAAAGAACATGTATTAGAAACATGTATAAGATAAAAAAATCTTTCTTGAATACAACCGTGCTTGTCTACAAATATCAAAATCACAGACATTTGTTCTCGCTTTGACCCATCTCTTGCTTCATCAATAATTATACAAAATTTAGAATCATCAATTTCTTCTCGAATTGTTGCACGCGCTTTTCTAGCAAAGATATGCAATATATCTTTTTGAACACCAGGAGATATATTAGGTATTTTCAGGAGCATTTTCAAGGACAACATTATTAACATTCTGATTACAAGAAGCTAAAAGCTTAATTAACTCAATAAAATTTTTCCTATTCAAAGATCCAGGACTTTCATCGTCACCTCTAAATGCATGTGCTTGAAATGCAAGCCATCGAATAGCATCAATAAATTCTTCAACCTTAAGTGGTTATTTGCAATAGTTTCATCACTATGCCTATCAAGAACTTTGTCTATATGCTTAGATTGAGCTATTAAATCATCACAAGATTTCACACATACGAATGCACAATTCACTCCATTATTTACTTTCTTCCAATAATTACTAAATTCTAACTTTGAAAATACATTTTTTTCATCGTTGCGAGCACCATAATGTTTACCAAACAAGTAGCAAGGCAAACAATAATCTTTTTCTGGTGCATATTCTAACTAACTTGAAAATTTCTTAAACCAAAAAGATTGAAAATATTGACAGTGATTATTATTACCAGAAAGCTAGATAGCTAATATTTGTTGGTTGGTATGGCCCAACTATTATGTATGCTCTACGAATCTTATCACGTTCATTGACATTATACTGTCAAATTGGATGTCGCTTTCCTGGATCCCTTTCTAGTAAAGAGATATCAACATCTCTTTCTAATATTGAAACTTTGACTTCATGTTGATATGTATTTTGAGTAAGATTAGAGAGTTCACTTCTTGAACTTCTTGTGAAATAAGATTAGAGGGTTGACTTGTTTGAACTCCAACATTATCAGTAACTTTTTTCTTAAAAATTGTATCAATTTTACTTTACTTTCTCATCATAAAATGTTCTAGTTTCTTTTTACCTGAAAAAAAGAATTTAAATAATTATATACTCACATGAATAAACAAAGTCTAAATATTTTTTATTAATTAAACATCAATAATAATATTTTCCATTAAGTCACTATCAATTTTACTTAAAAAAAAAGAGAGAATAAATCCTAAAGATTGATAAATCATTTATCTATGTGAACAAAAAAAAGATTGTATTATTGTATAGTAAAAAATATGATTTGTTAATTAATAATTTTATACAATTATATAAAAGAAATAAAAAATAGAGTGAATAGTGAGTACCTTTACTTTAATTGGTATAATGATATGATTGAAGACTTGTAACATTTGTCAGTGAAGCGAGGGCGTGACTATGGCTTCAAAAGAACACCGAATGTCAAAAGGAACAAGAACATGAAGAAAGAGTAGTGTTTACCGTTTAGGGATTTAAAAATTATTATATTTTATTTGGGTTGGACTTCTTAGTTTTTACTTCTTACTACTATTTTTTTTTTTAAAAGCTAACACTTTGTTTAGGGGTGGAAAGAAATAGGAAGGAGAGAAATTAAGTGAAAAGAAATAGAAAGGAAAGAAATTGAAGTGAAATTTAATATGGGTGTATTTGGATGGAAGGAAAATATGATGAAAAGATATTAAAAGATGAATTATTTATGTTGTTTGTTTGGAAAGAAAAATGGAGAGAAAAAATGAATTAAGTTATATAATGATAATATTACCCTCAATATTATATAGTCATGTTGTTATGTATACAATTATGTAAATATTTATAAATGTGATTAAATAATAACAACAAAATTTAATTATATTTATAATATAACAAGTTAGGAATAATAATAATAATAATAATAATAATAATAATAATAATAATAATAATAAAGTTAGCGTGATCTAATTAGATAAAATATTAATTTTATTTTTGTTTACTACTCATCTCAATACATAAACTGGAAATAATTTCAAGAAGAAGAAATATCTAAATCAATAATTACATGTACATAATTTTAAAGAGGCTAATCAATCACATTATATCATTTGATTAATATATTATGCCTTATATTACACTTACAAATACATATAAAAAAAGTCTTACATGATCAAGTCATTACATATGAAACTAACAAATTTAATACAGAGACTGTTTCATCAAGTCATTACATAGCATTGACTTTTTTGACTAACTCATTACTAATAGCATAGTTAACAATAGTTATAGTTATGAAAGTCACAAAATACAAAGACATGAGGTATTATGATTATAAGCCTTAATTAAGTCATAGATATGTTACTCACAAAATATGAAGATACTTTACGTATCTTGATCTTAAAGTTATATTTGTGCCATTCTCAAAATATTAGCCACATTACTAGGACTATTGTTCCTAGAGTGCACCTGCTTCTTTCATCAATTCATATAATGTGGCAAGACGTACGTCAGCTGGAACACCAAAAAATTCACTTTTAGCTCTATCTTCTCTGCATAAAAACCGGAACACCTCATACGCAATTCTGGCATCACACCTAAATTCTCTAACTCAATCCACACGTCATTTTCAGAGTAAATGCGAGGCCTACTTTGCTCAAGAATCACAAGACCCCTTTCAGCTATTTGCACTTGTTGTTTAGCAATTTGAACTTGCTCCTTAGCTACATGCACTTGTTCTTCAGCTGTTAACACTTACTTTTCAGCAATATTAATTGATCTCTCATAAAAATGATTCCCATCTTTCATCATGTCAGTCAATGCTTGAATGCCTTTACTCATTGTTTCCATTTCTGATTCTAATTTATCACTCATGGTTGTTTTGTGTTTAGTACCTCTTGATGATGTTCCTTGAGAGCCAATTGATTGGTTAGATAAACCAATTTCAGGACTATGACCCATTGTAAAACTAGTAGTATGAGGAGTAATTGGATCCTCATTCCACTCCTCTTCCATATTTAAGAAACTATCATCATCATTCAAGTTAATTTTTTCTTTATTCTTTTCCCACCTTTTCACTTTTTTTTGGCACTTTCAGCATGTTTTCCTGTTGTCCTGTCTGTACCATATATCTCAAATAGTTTATTATAGTGTTTGATTGGAGTACGCATCCACTTTTTCACTTCTGGTTTTTCTTAAATCAAATAGAAGAATATTTACTATGACTGTGCCTATATGTAAAGATATATTATTGAGATACTTCTTCAATAATTACTAGTGACATTTAATACCCAAAAAGAGAGTAAATGCATAAAGTATACCTTAATCAATTCTTCCCAGACTTCAGCTTCAGCCTCAAACATCTTTGTAATTGGATTCCAGAAAAATCCACTATGCCCATGAAAATTATCATAACAAACTCCAAAATGATCCTTTAAAGTCTTGAGTCTATTCTTAAGATTCTCTTTGCGGATGTGGTTACCATACATAGATCTCAAAAGTAAAAGTATGTTGTCATATGCCATTGTAGTAAATATGCCATCCACTCTATTACCTTTGCGGCATTCTTCAATCAAAGCATCAATGAAGGTTGTATCCATTTCGTCGGTCCATCTTAGAGTATCCCGACTAGTGGCCTCACCTTGGCATGATGCTCTCTTTGCCATTAACACTTCTCAATATACAAAATAAGTGGATAGAAATAACATCCATAATCTTAAATCAAACTATTTGTAAACTATCTTATCAATTATTCAACAAATAAAGATTCAATACACTCCATAAGTACAACATATGACAAAGTGATTCAACTTGTGCAAACCAAAGTCCTCAAACAGAATATGATAACACTTCAAGAGGTAACATGAATTCAATAATAACAAATCATAGTTATAAAATCAACTCAGCGCATAGATAATACAACTAATAACTTTATTTGCAAAATTTTGTAAATGAGTGATCAGAGTCCTAGTTGATAGTCAGCCCACATTTGAGCAGCTATTTCATCCCTTAATATGCCCCCCACCTATAGTCTTCATCTTGTTCATGTCGAACTACTTCATCCTCTTCTGGATTATTTTCTTGTAGTTCTCGGTCAACTTGAGCTATGAGATGTGGATCAGGATCTACACCCATTAAAAAGTTATGTAATATGCAACAAGCTAGCACAATTTCAGTCATAGTCTCAAAGTCATAATGTGGTTCAGTGCCACTTGTGATTATTGCAAATCTTTTCTTTAAAACTCCAAATGACCTTTCGATAACATTTCTCAATGAAGCATGACGAAGATTAAATAATTCTTTTTCATTTTCTGGGCCACGGCTTGCATACTCTTTTAGGTGATACCTTACACTTCGATATTGGGTAATTAATCCATGCTTCAGCATAAATCCAGCATCCCCAAGGTAAAATTTTTCTACAGAATCCATCATTAAAAATGATTAATTTAGTATAAACACACAAACTACTAATCTTTACCTACTAATGAGACAATATAGTTTTATGTACATGCTAACCTCGTGGAAGTTTAAAATTATCATCCCTCGATAATGCATTCTTAAGAACTTTTGAGTCAGATGCTGTTCCTTCCCAACCCGTTAATACATAAGTGAACTTCATATCAAAATCACATGCAGCTAATACATTCTGTGTCGGCCAGTCTTTTCTCCCTCGAAATTTAGGTTGATCCGCTATGGGTACTTTGACACAAAAATGTGTTCCATCTATAGCTCCAATACAATCCTAAATAATAGTCCATTATTTAATAAAGTAACATGAAAATGTATATATCAATCAAAATTATTTATTCATGTAATTGTACATGTCAATACCCTGAAATAAGGATAAAATCTATGATTGTGAAGGATCGCCGGAGAAACAATGGATGCAGATGGTTGTCGAAGAAATTCATCTTCTAGTAAAATAATTGCCCCTAACAAAGCATGGAAGTGGCGGCTAACAGTTTCTCCAGACCGGTGGTAGAAAAAAGAAACGGTTCTAGTTTTCACATTATGAGCTATTATATACAAGAACCTAGCAACTTGCTCCTCTACTGTAACATGTTTTGTATCCCTCACTTGACGTGTTGCTCTTAATTTCTCACACAATTGAAGAAATGCATCAGGGCCCATGCGTAGGATGTCACGACACCTATGAGTTTCTCTTAACTGTTGCATTAAAGTAGCTCGAATTTGTTCTCGCCCAACCAATTTATGGGAGATGGATTTGTCAACCCGCGTAGACATAAATCTCAATAAATATAACATGTGCACGATGTAACATATCAGTGTTATTGTGCATAATTTCTGTCGTCTTTTCCAATCCTCCCTCAAAACTGTTAATATACGTTCTTGGTTTTCAAGGGTTAACATATTTTCCTGATTATCGACCCTGAACTTAAAGGAAAGGTTTAGTGGGAAATCACAATTAAAGATGTCTTCCATATTGGGGACCAAAAAACTTTCTTCATGATCAGCCTTATCCATTTAACAAGCATTTTGTAGTTTCAAATGTACATATCGTAGATTTACAATACGAACAAAAACAAAAAAAGATAGCATCATATGTAAAGCACAAGCAATGCAGTTAAATAACTAGTATTAATATATATGACCTCCTAATCGAAGAATATAATTAAGTGTAAAAGAATCTCAACCAGTTGAAAGATAACAATTTTTTATACCGTTCAAAAAAATTTAAACATAAACTACATATGAAAGAAAAAATAAAAAAAAAAATAAAAAACAGAAAATGAAAGCAAGTAATAGCTGTTAATGTGGTTTTGGGTATAAATTTACATAAAAATAAAAAAAACTTATGGATATATAAAAAATAGTATTTTAGAAGAAAAGTATTAAACAAGAGACCATATTAAAGATCTTATCTTAGTGAAAAACAAGCAGAAAAATCTAAGCTAAACTTGAATTTGGTCAGAGACGGCATATGCAAAGTGCCTTGCAACTTTCCAAAGTTATTTGTTGAACTTGAAACAGATAAAGTAATGGACTCTTTGATAGTCATGATGAAGAAAGATATCTTTTTTTTACATATATAGACTATTCACATGAAGATAGTAATTAATTTGTTATATGTTATATCATAAATTAACTTAATCAAATCCTTTAAAATTGCTTAACGTTTTTTTAGTTGTCCTTTTTAGATTAAAAAAAATTATTTTAATCAACTTCAACACCTATTCATGTGAGAATTAGTTATGAATTTTGTGTACAAGTAAATAAATTAGCTGAATAGTTATAAAAGTGTAGATTATGGAGCAAATTTGTGAACAAGTACGGTGGAACAAGTTTACTTTGCGGTGAAAGGTAAGTTGTTAATTCGTATCATTTTTAATAATTGAGCTCCCAAATAATAATAATTTTGTATGAACGAAAATTTAAACATATTCAATTATTGAAGATTTCTATTTTTTTCCCCTCAAATTCGTGAAAATCAAAATATAATGACTAATATGTTTCTAGCTTGAATGTACGAACAATGATGGTTAGTATAATAGCTAGGTGCAAAGTTCTTGTTCTAGATTTATATTTATCTTTTTTTTCTGAAAAATATTTACTTATATTTTTCACAAACAGAATCACCGCTAAATTTAGCATTGCAGGCAGGGCTTTTTCTAGAAAATATTTGAACGTATCCTATCTCTTATTTTAATATGTTTTATAAAATAATATTAAATATTCTCGCAAAACTATTATTTTATAAAATGTTTTATAAAAATATTTTAACCTATATCATAGCAAGATGAAAGTCTTTTATCAAAATTCAAACCAAAATAAATAAGCTATGGTTATATTAGCATGAATTTTGTGTCCAACGAAATCAATTAGTTTACCTAAACTAAGTTTACTTTAGCAGTTATATTTCGATTGGAGCATTTTATCAGGCAATTTATAGGCATAAAAGTTAACAAAGTATGAATAAGCATTTTTTTATTGGAGCATTTGATCAAGCAGTTTACATACATGAAAATTAACAAAGTAATAAATCTAACCAAAATATAATCCCTGTTCATATACTTCAAGATTAAATCACAAACACAAATCCATCAACATATAGCATCAAATAAAAAATAAGAGCAACATAAAAAATTTATCTATAGTATATACACACATTAATTTTTTTAACTCTGATTAAGTTAGATCTCAATACCTTTGCATGTTTTCACTGGAATATTTTATCAAACAGTTTATAGGCATGAAAATTAACAAACTCATAATTCAAACTAAAATGTAATCTTTGTTCCTATACTGCAAAGTTGAAGCTGAAACCCACAGATCTATAAAGCTAATAAAGAATGAAAGGTGAAATAAGAGTAACATGGAAAACTTACCAGATTTGACCCGTAGATGCAAGATGCCGTGACCAAAATGATTGAGAAGTGGTGGAGGAATGGACGTTAGTAACACTTGCACTAGTTGATAGTGTTGAAAGTGGGTAGCATGCACAGCTGAATAGGTTGAAGAAGAGTCTTCAGAGCTTCAGAAGGGTAGGGTTTGAAAATGATGCAGTGAAATGAATTTTCTTTCCATTTTCTCGCCTTACTTGGAGAGAAAAGTTTTTGGTGGGTCCCTATCACTTTTTGTTACTGTTGTTATTTTCCCTTTACATTTTCTTTCATTCCCAAACAAGTGAAACTTCACATTTCCTTCCTTTTTTTTTCCGTTCATTTTCAATTCCCCCCTATTTCCCCCTAAACAAACACAGCGTAGGGGGGGGAGAGGCCTCAACTTGTCCTTGTGTATCCGTCTCTGGATGTTGGGAAGCCAATCAAACTTCTAAGATATTTAGTAGGTTTTAGTCACATAAAATCTAAAAATTCTAGTAAATTAATGTGCAAAATCAACATGCTATTTACAAAAACCAATTCAAAAACTAACATAAATTAATATTATAAATTTTGAAAACCGAATTAAATTCATTATAATTTTAGGGGTCAATTTGAATCTAATATCAAATTTTAAGAATCAAATTGAATATTAACTCAATTTTAATTAGTCTTACTTTTTTTTTATATTGTAGTATCCCTTTATATTTTCTAAGTGTGCCTATACTTGTAAAATAGAGATTAGTCTCTTACTCTCATATTATGCATTCATGTTTTTTCAATCAAAATGATTTTCGATAAGTACAAACAATAATAATTTTGTTTAGTAAACTAAAATTTTAAACTTTATAAAGATCATATAAACATAAATATAAAAATAAATTTTAATATTTATTAATATATAAAATGATATTATATTTTTTTTATTTTAATAAATATAATATAATTTTTAAAAACACGTCTTTAAATGTTATCTCTTTAAATATTTCCAAAAGTACTTAAATTTATTAAAAATTATAAACACAAGTACATAATAATTATTAAATATAAAATAAAATGTATGTACTTTTAAAAGATATAAACACTTTTTTCAAAACAATTTACTAAGTTAACCCTTAATCATCATAAAGACCTTACTTTTAAAAAATGCAGGACTTATAATGACATCTATAGTTAATAAATCATCTCAATTGAAAAACCAATTTGATAACATTAAATGTAAGTGTTTATTATCGGTTTAATTACTCCGCAAGTTCCTATAATTTTACCAAATTTTCAATTAGGTCCCTATACTTTTTTCTTTTTAATTGGATTTTTGTCGTTAATTTTTTTTTTAATTAAGTCCCTGCCATGAGAATAACGTTTAAGATAATAGAATATTCTATTTAAAAAATGAATATTCTTATAATTGAATTAAAATAACTAGTTAAACATACATCTGTTTTTTCAAAATACCAAAAACATCCTTAGCATTTTGTCCAAAAGAAAAAAAAAAGCCTTAAGCAGCTGCTCTCTGATGATCATGTGCTCTCGTTTCTCCTCCGTCAGTTCGTCGTCTTCATTCATATCCGTCGTCGTCCGTCCGTCGCCTTCTTCTCTCTGCGCTATTCTGTTCTGCACTGTTTGGCCGTCGCAGCCCTCGCGTCTCTCGCCACGCCTCACCTCGCCTCGCCGCACTACGCCTCTCCTCGATCTGCCAAAACATGTGACATTAAAATTGATTACTATTATTATTGTGTTCTCAAATTGTGTGAATTTGTGCTTCAATTTCAGTTTTTTCTAGTTGTTTTCAGACCCTGTCTCTCAAGCTGTGAATTCTTAAGTTGTGTGAATTTATAGTTCAATTTCAGTTTTACTTAATTGTTTGCAACTTCTGTTTGTTTCTCAAATTGTGAATTTGTTCTTCATTTCTGCTTTACTTTCAGAGTTTTCCATTTTTATCACCAATTGTTCAAATTTGGTATATATATTTATATTCCAGTTTTCTGCTTGTGTTTAAATTTGGTGGTTGGAGAGACTGCAGTGATTGGCAACATTGTCTCCATTTTGCACTATGTGACCCTCGATAGTACCGGTAAGATTGGTGGGGATAGGTGGTGCGGTATTTGCAACCCACTAACTAACCGGCAAGTGCACCGGGTCGTACCAAGTAATACCTTACGTGAGTAAGGGTCGATCCCACAAGGATTGATGGATTAAGCAACAATAGTGTTTGATAGGATTAGTTAGACAAATAGAAAAGATTATTTGAATATTCAATCGTGCAGAAATTAAAATAGTAAAGTAAATAAATTGGAAAGAAAATATGGAAAAAATAGTTAAGGTTTCAGAGTTATCTATTTTTCCGGATTAACTTTTCTTACTAACTAATTTAATTATGCAGGATTTAATTTATGGCAAACTGTATGTGACTAGACCCTAATTCCTTAGACCTTTCTAGTCTCCTCTAAAATTCATTAACTGTCAATTCCTTGGTCAATTAATTCCAATTAGAGGGTGATAATCAATTTCTAGTTTATATGCCACAAAAACTCTAATTATCCAAGAAGTAAAAGGATTATATATCAAGTATCCTGTTAAATTCAGATAATTAAAATTTAGTAGAAATTGTTTTCAAGCTGTTGTTCAAGTAAAGAGCTTTTCCAAGTTTTACAAGAACTCAAATAGAAAGAGGGTCATACTTCCGTTCCATCCAAATTCATAAGATAAAGAGCGAAAACAATTCTTAAATTATAAATTCATACATGAATTAAAATAGAAAAAGTAATAAAATTAATCCATAGAAATAGACAGAGCTCCTAACCTTAACAATGAAGGATTAGTTGCTCATAGTTCAGAGAAGAAAACTAGGATTCTGGTAAAATGTACAGAGTTCCAATCTGATGGCATCAGGTCCCTTTTTATAACTAATCCTAATAAATTTAAAATCTAATATTTAAAATTAAACTTAAAATAATATCTTTTCCTAATTTAAGATTTGAATTTAAATTCGAATTAATTAACAAGTCTTCAACTGATGGGTGAGGACAACTTGATTTGTCCATTCTGCAGCATCTAATCTGTGTTTTCTGGGCTGAAAACTGAGTTAAAACAGCCCAGAAATTGCCCCCAGCATTTTCTGTCAATTCTGCAGATCGCTCATGTGACGCGTCCGCGTCGTTCACGCGTTCGCGTCATTTGTGCAGATTTCAGTCCACGCATTCGCGTCAGGCACGCGATCGCGTCATTGCGATTTCCTCCATTCCGCGCGGTCGCGTGAGCCATGCGTCCGCGTCGGTATTCGCTGGTCATCTCCTTGGCTTCTTCTCTTTCTCTGCAGAAACTTCATCAAATCCATCCGAATGCTACCTAAAATGAATAAAATTGCACAAAACTCAAAATAGCATCCATAGTGGCTAAAATATAATTAATTCTTAATTAAACTCAACAAGTTAGATGCAAATTCACTAGAAAAAGATAGGAAAGATGCTCACGCATCAATAGGCACCCCAAGATTAGTGATGGTGTGCTGATTGGTGTCGGTGCCACAATTTTCGGCAACGTGAGGATTGGTGAAGGTGCTAAGATTGGTGCCAGGAGCGTTGTCTTAATTGACGTGCCACCACAGACTACCGCGGTTGGGAACTCGTGGAGTTTGGTGGGTGGGAAGGAGAAGCATTCTAAGCATGAGGATGTCTCTAGTGAGTCAATGGACCATACTTCCTTCATCTCTGAATGGTCAGTTTATATTATTTGAATATGAATATGAAAGATGAATGCTTTAGAATTCAGATGGATTTAGGAAGAAAAGAAGGGGAATTTTATGTTCTTATAGAGTTTGTAGTATAATTAGATTATAAATGTGGATTGAGAGCTTAGTTGGTTTTGAAAATCTAAGGTTACATACTGGTTTATTGTTTGTACAAGAAGATGCACACAGTGGTTGTTATGCTAGCAAGTGAGACAACATTTTCTATTCCTAATCATCCTGCATTTTCAGTTGGAAGAAAGATCAAAGAAGAGCCAACATCAAATGCTTTTGATAAGATTCTTTGGTCAATAAAGTATCAATTTCAAATATTCTACCTAAATAATCAGTATAAGTGTTCTGTTTTAAAATTGTTCAAATTGTATAAGTAAATCATGTCTGCCTTTTTAATTCATTGTTGTTTAAATTTGTTGTAGTGTAGTAGATTCTACTTATTATTCAAATATATAGTGATAATTTCTTCTTTTTTAGTTGATTGAGTATGTTATATCTATTTGTTTAACAAAAATTTGAGCTATTTTGGATGAAAACCGATTCATTGATTGAATGTTGTAGTTATTGAACTGTGTTGAGATTTGAGAAGTGATCTTGTAAATTCCTAATATGACTAATAAAGTTATGCCGCTATGTTCAATACTGAGATTAAGATTTTGGCTGCTACTGTCGTATGCCCGTATGATATAAAAAGAAGCTACAAACAGATAAACCAGATTTTTTATACAATTTGTATATAAATAAGTAAAAGAATAATAGTAACAAAATAAAAGAGATTATATGAATATTTTTCATTAAATATTTATAGTTTTACCAAATTTTTAATTAGGTCCTTATAATTTTTTTCTTTTCAATTGGGTCCCTAAAGGTATACAAATAATTTCATAATTTACTAACATTTTTTGACATTTAATGTTAATAGAGACTAAATTAAAAAAAAAATATATAAAAAGACCCAATTAAAAAAAAATATAAAAACTTAATTAAAAATTTAGTGAAACTATAAAAATCTACAGAATAATTAAACTTTTATTATCCACTGAGCTTTTTTTATAGAACTTAGCTTCAGTTAGTTAATGATAAAAACCAAGGTTGCGAGAACCGAATCGGTCATTGAACTGATCAAGTGACCGGTTCAATGGTTCAATGGTTCAATGGGGTTGAACCGTGGTTAAATCGTTTTAAATAAAATATATAATAAAATTAATAAAATTTAATATACATGTAAATATTATAGAAACTAAAGGAACTTATTATAAAAATTTGTCTATTTCAGTGTAAAAGAAACCTACAGATCATAATTAAATTAATTTCTTTCTTCATTCTCAAATTCTCTTTCACTCTCTCTGACTTTTTGCACAACAATAAACTGGTGCTACATAATTCTTCTATCCAGGTTCATCATCTCAGAGCAATTCCCCTTTACCTCTAATCACATCCTTGGCAACAACATACACTTCTTGTTTTTGGAGGCCAGAACCCAAAAGATCATGTTCAAGAATCACAAAAAAGAAATCAGAATAACAAACTTACATGGAAAGTCAAACCACCAGCAACAAAAAATTCAGAATCACAAAAATTTTAACAACTTCTAATCAAATATTCAACAATAAAAACTCGAATCCAAACACAGAGAACTCACCATCCAAAGTTAAAAAATCCAAAAACAGAAAAAATAAACAAAGAATTCATACTCAGCAATCAGCATCCAAATTAAATTCAGAATTATATCACCAACCCCCCAACCCAAAACTCAGAACACAAAATTAACAAAATTAACAACCACTGTTAAAATTAACCATCAACCCCAACTCAGAATTCCATCAACAAAATTAATTCTGCAAAAAAAAAATTCAACAGAATCATTCAAAATAACCATTATTTCAGAAAATCAGCAACATCATAAATTGAAGTAGCACGCTTACCAGCAACGAGGGAGGAAGGGACGTGACGACAAGGAGGAAAAAAATTCAGCTCGGACAGAAAGAGAAGGAGAGAGGGCTCGAGGACAACGACGACAGAGACTGTGACGTCAACAGCTCCAAGCAGATCTTTGAGAGGCGACGACGGCAAGGAGAAGCAATGTCTGCAACGGTGACGAGACACGGTGCAGAGCAAAGAGGCAGCAACGGAAAGACTGACGGAAGCAGAGAAGAGGTGACGGCCAGAAACGATGAGGAGCAGGGCGAGGAGGGGAGAAGCACCGACAACCCACGATGAGGAGTGGATAGCGGTGATGGTGGCGGCTGCTCTTCGTTGGAGTTGGAGGAAGATTGGAAGGAAATTAGGGTTGAAGTGTGGTTAGGTGAGGGACTGAACAAAAGGGGCTGGGGCTATGTGGGGTTCAGACGTTCAGGCTTTCTTTTTTTTTTTAGACAAAATGACACCGTTTAAGGGTTTACTTTTAAACCAGAAAACCCGCTAAAAAACCGGACGATTCTATTGGTTCACCGGTTAACTGTCGATTTGACTGGTTTTTTCACCGATTTTTTGTTAAATGATTTTTGGCTTTATCCAGACCGGTTAGATAACCGGTTCTCAGTTAATCTAGTTGAACCAACCGGTCCGGTTCAGTTTTCAGAACCAGATAAAAACTTATACCGGACATGGTTAAGTAGAAAATAACCTGCTTGTAGTTGTCACGTGACTTTAAACTATGTTGCAGTAATGCTAATGCATTAAGAGAGACCACTTTTATCTATCCAATTTTGTCACAATTGAAATGCGATTTAGAATGGCTAATCAAAACAAGTAATATGTCATGGTTGGATTAGATTTGTTTAGCTGTCTATGATGGATTGAGTTGGATCAATTTTGACTCTACCTAACTTTACCCATTCCTTAGTTATCTTGACTAAAATTGACTAAATTGATTCTTTTTCATCCATGATTAAATATCTCTTAATTTTTTTACTTATTGTCAAATATAGTGTTTAATTTTTACTTAGCATCTAATGGAGACAAGCAGGAATGTTATACTACATGAAGAGATTATCAAAAATTCGAAATCTACCCTAAATTTTTTCAACAAAACTCGAATTTTATGGATTAGGTTAATAAGTTCCCTGGTTGGCCCAATCCAGTAGACACTTTTGTTGGATCCAAATATAAAGTACCATTTTGAAACAAAAAGAAACCCTTCCAAAAAAGGGTAAAAAAAAAAAACACAGCTTGTTATGAGTTACGACTCATGCTAAGAGCAACGTACTATAGCGGGAGGACCAGAGCCTGGTCGGCGACATGACCCTCATTAGCGCCGCCCCCAGTCTGTGTACCCTGTGATACAAAGGGCTGGCAATCCACGAGTTTAACTTTATTTTAAAACTCAAATTTTATTTTAATTTTATCCATATTCTAAAATTTTACACCGATTTTATTCGATTCGACTAATAATAAATTAATTATTTTTAATTAAATATTAATATTTAATTATTTTATAGTTCATAAATAATTAGTTTATCGAATTATAAACCTTATTCAAACCAAGTGAATCGAATTGGATATTTGCGGATAGGGTTATTATGATACTTGACATTTGACCCACCTTATCTGACCAACAACTAGTCACTCACCTCACCGGGCTGCTTTATACTTCAGACGCGAGCGTGTTCGATATTCCAACCCACAGCGCGTGGTCAAGCATTCAAAACTTTCAAGTGGGGTTTCATAAAGTCAATATTGAATAAACCCCAAAGCTGCATGGTCCATGACTACCGGCTCGGTCCTCCCTCTTTTGAAAAACAAATAGACCCCGCCCACGCGCTTCCTCAACCAACCAGTGTTCAGCTCTTCTCCTTTTCAATTTTCAAAATCATTTTCCTTTTCCTTTTCCTTTCCCCTTCGAGTCTTCGACTTCCTCCTCTCACGCCTAAAACCACTGTTTGTTTCCCAAGAAAAGCAGAGGAAGAAAAAAAGAAGAGAAAAGAAAAGAAAAGAAAAGAAAAGAAAGCAGAGCCAGCATCTAAAATAGAAGCAATCAAGTATCCTCACCAACCACCTGCTCAGATTCCGCACTGTCGTTCTCTCCGTCGTCGGATTTTCCTCCATAGATGCCGCGGTCGAGCTCGCACCATCAGCGTCAGAGCTCCGACACCTTCATCTTCGATACAACCTCTCGCGGGAGATGGTTTCAGCAGGTGAGAGAGAGGTTTTTCGTTTGTATGGAAATCTTATGTGTCGAAAGAATTCAAACGAGCTATGCTAATGAATCGTGGTTTGCTTTGCAGGAGTTAGGGTCTTACGGTGGTGGAGGAGGAGCATTTCAAGGGTGGTTAGGGACTCGATCTTCGAGCTTGAGGAAGAACGACGATGATCGTGTTTTCACCAGTGGCCTCCTTGACCTGCATTCCTTCAATACTGAGCTTTTACCTGAGGTTCGGTTACGGTGTGTGTTTGGATTAAGCTTATTTTCTGTTATGAATCAAAGAGTCATTTAGCTGAACATGTTGTCTCTGTGTAAAAGCTTAAGCATTAAAGTTTTGTTTTAATTCAATTTAGTTTGAAATTAAGCTGAGTTGCTTTATTGAGCATAATTTTAATGTTAATGGTTGTTTCTTAATTGCTGGTTGGTTTATTTTGTTAGCATGTAAAGTGGCTGGGAATTCCAAGTTGATTCTCTCAATGGATGTCTTAATGTTTCACAAAATGAGTGTTTAAATTTTGGTAATATTCAGGGACAAATTTTTTTTGATGACTCGGCTGAGGACATTCTCGGTGGCAGCAGACTTGGAACCAAATTCCGCGGCTTGTCTGAGAGCCAAGTCCTTAGGAGTTCCTCCACAGATAAAGAGAGAGCAAACAATGTTGCTAAGATCAAAGTTGTGGTATGCTTTGTGTTGCATGTTTCTCTTCTATGCTTCTTGTAGTTTGCATTTTGTTTGATGCTAATCAATGTTCTTTTAGTTACTTTAGCAGTTACATGTTGATTGAGAATGCTACTTGCTGCTTCAGGTTCGGAAGAGACCACTAAATAAGAAGGAAATAGCAAAGAAAGAGGAGGATATTATTACCATAGATTCAAATTCTCTTACAGTTCACGAAAGAAAACTAAAGGTGAGAGTCTGTTGTAGGTTTTCTTAGGAAATGTGTCTTCACAGCATGAATTCTGAACTGAAATTGTTATCGAAGTTATATAATCAAGCTCAGTACATTGAAGTCTATGCTACTTTTGTAATAATATTTAGTGCAAATTTTATAAGTAATACAGAATACAGAATGCTTAAGAATTTCACGAGTCAACCAAACTACTGAACATAATAGGATAATGGGGAAAGATTGGGAATCAACTTTTTTTCAGCCAACAATCGGCTACCATTTCTCTTTTTCTTTAAATTTCTCTTCCCCTCCCTTAATTTTTGCTCTTCCTCTACTTTGTTAGCTGATTGTTAGTTAAAGAGAAGCTGGTCACATAGCAAAACCGATAAAATAATGTCCCTCTGCAGCTTTGAGTTCATACACTAGACTTGAACTCCCACATATAAAGTGTGTTGTGCTTTGTTTGCTCCAATAGCATTCAACAGATATAAGCTCCAGTGCCGTAGCAAGCAAAATATTAAAAGTAAAGCCTAAGCATGTAAAACTTTTGTTGGTAATACTTCAATGTAGTTCAAACCAGCTGCCACTAATAATCATTCTCGTAAAGTGATCAATGCCTATTGCGTGTTAATTCAAATTGCACTACACCTTACAAAAACCATAAGGAAGACGATTATTAACTAAGGTCAACATTTTTCTGGCTGATGCTGAGGCATTTTTGTAACGCATTGAAGTAAAAGAATTCATCCTCTACTTCTTGAGTGTTCCACACTATGTTTTCACTCTGCAGGTTGACTTAACGGAATATGTTGAGAAACATGAGTTTGTTTTTGATGCTGTGCTGAATGAAGGTGTTTCAAATGATAATGTGAGTATTTAATATACTGGTGGTTCTTCTTACCACATTGAGTAATAATTCGCTGGTTTTACTAGACTGGTTACATTCTTTCTCTCTAGGTATATGCAGAGACCGTGGAGCCAGTAGTTCCACTGATTTTCCAGCGAACAAAAGCAACTTGCTTTGCATATGGCCAAACTGGTATTTATTTATTTTTTATATTTATATACTAAAAATGTCCTATGAGAGCATACATTGAACACTGATTTCTGAATCGTAAAATTGAGGAATATATTTCGACAATATATAGCTCAACTGAAAATGTTCTATCCAAACACAATATTTTGATGATGAAATGTTGACCGTTCTTAAATATTTCAAAGTATATTTTTTTGCTTTATGAGTAAAGATGTTAATTTTTTTTTTCTAGGCCATTAGAAATTATCTGGATCCATACTGACTACCTAATAATCTACGTTTCTCTATTATTTTCACTTTCAAGTTTTTTGTTCTGCAAACTCTATAAACTCACTCTGCCTATCTCTTACTTGTGCAACTATTCTACTTCATGTATTTTCAACCCCATAACTGATGTTTATGTTTGATATCTTGTTAATTTATTTTCTAGGAAGTGGGAAGACATACACTATGCAACCATTGCCTCTGAAAGCATCTCAAGATATTTTGAGGCTAATGCACCATACTTATCGGAACCAGGGTTTCCAGTTGAATGTTAGTTTTTTTGAAATATATGGGGGTAAAGTATTTGATCTCCTCAATGATCGAAAGTAAGTCAGATATACTTGTGGGCTAGAAAAAGTCTATGTTTGAGGTTGTTTGCCTAATTTTTTATATTTTCATTTTGCAGAAAACTTTTCATGAGGGAGGATGGGAAACAGCAGGTGTGCATTGTTGGCCTCCAAGAATACGGAGTAGCTAAAGTTGAGACAATCAAGGAACTTATTGAAAAAGGAAATGCTGCAAGAAGTACTGGTACAACTGGCGCAAATGAGGAGTCATCTAGATCACATGCTATACTTCAGCTTTGTATCAAGAGATCAACTGATTTGACGGAATCAAAGCCTGCTCGAATTGTTGGCAAGCTATCCTTTATAGATCTTGCTGGAAGTGAACGCGGTGCAGATACAACAGATAATGATAAACAGACTAGGTAGGGATTTTTCACCCCTCCAAATATAAAATTCTTAAATTATTATCTTCCATTACATATTTCCTTCGAATAACTGGGAGACTTATCATATGATGTAATGTGTTTGTCCTAGAGTTTACATTGTTAGATTCCCTATTTTAGTTTCCTTGAACTGATTTTTATTTTATGGTACAGAATTGAAGGTGCTGAGATTAATAAAAGCTTACTTGCATTAAAAGAATGCATCAGAGCTCTAGACAATGACCAAGGGCATATCCCATTCAGAGGAAGTAAATTGACTGAAGTTCTGCGAGACTCTTTTGTCGGTGACTCACGTACTGTGATGATATCATGCATTTCTCCAAGCTCAGGGTCGTGTGAGCATACTCTCAACACTTTGAGATATGCTGACAGGTATATAGTTTGAACTTTGAAAAGTTTCTGATAAGGAAGTGGTTGATCAGATTATATCAAATACCAAAATGAGAATAATATACTAATGGACTGTCATACTCCAGGGTAAAGAGCCTGTCAAAAGGGAACAACTCCAAAAAGGATCCTGTTTCTTCGTCAAATGTTAGAGACTCAACTGTATTGAATTCTGGGTCTTCAATTTTATCTCAGGATGATACCTTCGAGGATGAAGCAACCAATGTATATAATGAGAAGAACCGATTTGGTTGGTCCAAACAACTTGAAAGAGAACCTTCTCCTCCAATGATTGTGGATCGTGTTCCAAGTGGTAGGACTGGTGGAAATTTGGCATCATCTGTGTTTTCTGATTTACAAAGAGGTCAAAGAGGCAGTCAAAATGACAAAGCTGAAAATGGAATTGATTATCCAGGACCAATATATGAACAAGACAGAACAAGAAAAACTAATAAGAGGGTGGATGGCAGCCAGTTATCTAGTTTGGAGGACAAGAGGAAGATTGAATCGTGTGTTAAACATGTAAATCCGCCACAATTTGAGGCTAATCATTCTGTTCCTGATGATGATTTAAATGCCCTATTGAAGGTATGTTTATTTTATGCCATATTTTGATATAATATCTGCGACTATTGAAGTACTGAATGGTGCTTGTTTTGCTTGGTGATTAGGAAGAGGAAGATCTTGTAACTGCTCATCGGAGACAAGTGGAGGAAACAATAGACATTGTTAAGGAGGTGTGTATGAATCTCTGATTGCTTAGTTCAGTGCGTTGCCTAGCTTGGTTGTTTGCTTTAATGCAATTTTTATGCAGGAGATGAATTTGCTTGTTGAAGCTGACCAACCAGGAAATCATTTGGATGATTACATTACTAAATTGAATACCATTTTGTCACAAAAGGCTGCAGGAATCCTTCAATTGCAGACGCAGTTGGCTCAATTTCAGAGACGCTTAAATGAGTATAACGTTTTCATGTCTCCTGGTAACTTATAGTGTTAATGAGGTCATGCTTGGTGTGTTTGTGTTGTGGATGTGCAATACTTTTCACTTATTGTTGCTGAGATCTTCACTGCAATGGATTGTTTCTCATGTGTTTTAGTTAAGAATGTTCACAAGATTATTGTGGTTCTGGAGTTCAGAAATGGGAATCACCCTTGTCTTTGTCTTTGTTCTTTGCCCTAAATCCTCAGACAAGCCACTACTGTGGCTTGAAATGAATTGAACGGTATGCAGATGGGCATCCACAATTTTCGCAATCCGAGGAGTGTACATTATACAGTCGAATTCCCTGTTGGGGGGTTGCTAGTCTTGCAACCTTGAATAGTTGAATCTTTATTCTCAATTTATATTATTGTATTTTTTAATTTATGTACCGTCTTCCTTGATGGATTTGACCATGGCATACTTGTCATCGTGTCTTGTTATATACTATATCACATTCAATGTATCCCCCTTATCTTTCCCTTCCTTTTATGATAATATTAAACCCCAGGGTTAGTTTTGTATTAAGGGAAAAGTAGAAGTACTTTTGGTTTCATTTTTTGTATTTTCTTTTTTAGAAATTTGTGAAAGAAGTGAAAATAAAAGATAAAATTTTATGATTTTCACTTTGTTCACACAATTCTAAAAATCGAAAATATTAAGAACGAAAATAGAAACCAAAACAAACTGGTTCTGGGTGTCTAGTGGTCTTGTGCTGACAAGTGAATGGCCAAATACTGGAAATAAAATATGGAAGGCCATTGGGGAGCACATCTAGATCCTTTGATCATCTTCGATTTGCCTCAGTAGATGTCAATGTGTGTATTTTTCTAAGTTGACTCATTTTAGGGTTGATGACTTGAATGAGGAGTTCTAGATAACAGCTTACTTCATGCCAAAATCTAAAGTCACAATCTCTGGATTTATAATACTTCGTTGGGTGATGCAGATTGCAGATTGCAACTGTTGTATGCTTCACAAAATCTTTTTCAATATTTCTAGGCATACGCAAATAATATCCATTGGTTAAGGGTAGGGTCACCCTTGATCCTTGTTAACTCTGATGATGTTGCCCTAATCTAACTTGCAAAATTGTAATTGAATTCCTTCGTTGTCTCCCTTGACACCTGTCCCACAACACCCGTGCCCTGTTGCTTTCAAAATTCAAAGCACACAACCTTTGTTGTGTCACTACAGTAGTACAGGTCGTTTTGACAATGTCAAATGTGTCATAATAAGTAACACCTTGACCATGATAGCTGCACAGCCCCAAGTGGACACCTTCAGTGCCCACCAAATTACTGTCCTTTTGTTCTCAAAATCTGGTGATGTGTCATTCCTTATAAACTACTGTTATCCAAAGTAAATTATCATGTTAATCCTTGAAATATTAATTTATTTGTCAAAATAGTTGTTATATAAAAGGTTATGTTTCATTGGGTCTTAGGTCATTTGTCTATTTTCACACTTCAAGTTTTAGTTTACTTACAAAATTTTTACCTTGAATGAATCGTCAGACAAACCAAATATTTACTATGAGGTGTTTATTATTTTTTTAAACATTTTTTAATAAATGAATCATTTGAAAGGTAAAATAGTGATTTTTTTTTTTGTTTTATTACATTAAGAGAGGCTCTGATCCGAAACCTCTATACTGGAAAAGGGGACAGATGTAATGTGAGTTAAAAGCTCGTTGGTTGAATCTTTTGAAAGGTAATATAGTGATTTTATTCTTTTATTCATTGATAATTGTTAGTTATTACTTATTGCCATACCAAGACAATGAAGCAGAATCACAAATTATGGTGGAGCATTGATCACAAAGTATTTTTGGCACTGCCACCTGTTGTTGTGTGCAAGAGACACGGTGCTGAAAAGAAACGCTTTGATCTGGCCAATGAAATTTCGTTCTGCTCCATTTTGTTATTATCCTCTTTGTCTGTGTCACCCTTGATGATGACCTTGCTCGGGTTTAGGTGGACATCGTTTATGGGGGGGGGGCTCTTGCTAGCCGTAAATAAAGCATCTACCCTTCTTTTTCGGTTTGGCCTCAAATCCCTGTTATATGTGTACTTACACTTTGGCACTTGTCCATGAACTAAAGTCGGCTCATTATGAATCTGAAAATTTTGGCATAATTTAAGTTCGAAAATTTCATTTCACAACTATTACCATATCGTTATAACACGTACTAATATTTTCTTTAAGATTAGTTAATATTTAATTTTACTGTTTTCGTCATACATTATGGGCTCATTTTCAATTCCAAATACAGCTCATTTTCGTGTAAATAATTTTCTTTTTCTTCCTCCCATCCCTCTGGCTCTTACCCTGACCCTCCCCTTATTTATTTATTTTTTTGGGACGGGTACAAGCACATAAGCTCCAAGAGCTCTGGGACACGGGAGCATTCAGGATAGGATCAAGACAAAAGCCAGCAAAATGAAGCTAAAAACAATTAACATTACGACGAAAATCCTTGAACAACATCTCAATAATCACACGTGGCTAGCAAGTAGGAACTTTATTTCTTGGGAGCTGAGCTACAAGGAATTATAGTTGAAGAAAATTTACATCTAAAGATGAAACATGAGATAAAACTAGCATACTATTAGGTGTAAGATGGGGAAAGGTGGCACTTTATATGGACTCTAAAGAATACTGATTAAATTTGTTCGAATAGAAGGTAAAGTAGTTCCATGATACATTTTTGTCAATGCCTAACCGGTAACCATGATATAATAGTTAACGAACCAACAGCAATTGTGATAGCAATACAGATAATGTAAAATCCAAGTTTATTTATTTATTTTTTTTTTGTAGGCAACATCTTTTGGATAGCTTAGCAGAACCGAATAGACTAACAATAACATGCATGTTGGTGTAGAATCATCAATAACTTTTTCCCGAGTCAAGACAAACTAAGTAGACAAGAACCCTTTTCTAAAGCAAAACCTTCTTATTCTCAAGTACCACACTTTTAGAATAGAGTAAATGAATTGATCTCCATCGAGTCAATAATCTTAGCAAGATTACATTGAGAAAAAAACACGATTGATATTATACTTAATACTAATTTATTAAGTTCGATCAACAAGGGAATTGTCTCTCTAGTTTATGAGAAGCTTAATACGCTCAGACAACACATGTTTGAAGCATGTGATATTCACAACTGTTTCTGGTCTATGATATATTGATATTCGCAAAGATGACGACAATTATGAAAGGGGGACCTCAACTTCCTATTAAATATGCAGAAATGAAGTTTGTAATTTTTTTTTTTTACATCTCTTTTATTCAATTTTTTTATGATAAATGCATCATTAGTATAAAATAGTAAAATAACTACATTTTACATTAATCGCATAAATGATCATTCAAAAGAATTAATATGATTGAATGATTGTATAAAATATTTTATATTGTCAACACATTAAAATATTGTTAATACTAAAAGTAAAATATATATACAAAATTGGTGCATATACCATTCTTCTTAAATATATGATCAAGCTCCCCATACTCAATCCAATATAAAATAATTTTATTTTTTTAAAAAATAAAACTTTGAAAAACTAAGAATTGATATTGATCGTAGTATAAAATTATATAAGTAGAGTAGGAAATACTCGATGTATCACATATTCCAAATACTATGCGCTATGAGTATAAATGTCTCCAATAATAAAACAAGTATAATTTCTTAGTGGTTGTAATAATGTTTAGCTCTACTAGATTGTGTCGCGAACCAATGCCACATTGCCTCAAATGAATTTTAAATCAAGTGTTAAAAATGCACTTAGTGAGACAAAAAGCTCTACTTCAAGCTAACGGTGGTTATGGTGCCCATTCAAGTAGTTAAGTGCCATAAGCCCACAACTTAAAGCACATTAAGTATGTGTGTGTGTGTATATAATCATATTTGACTTCTTGTATGTTGATCCATAACACAATTAATGCAGAGTCACAAAATTATTAACTTTTGTGAACGCAAGTAAATTATCATTTTTAGGGATAGACAAGGAAAATAAACAAAATGGCGCTGATTTATTTTTTCATATATAATGAAAAAATAAAAAAAATAAAAGAGTAAAGTACTGTTTTGGTCCAACTATCATGGTTCACGGTCTTGGACACATTCCAACACTATCGTGTCGATATTCGAACTTATTCAATTTCTTGAATTAAGACCAAGTCAGTTTAACCCTCAATATTTAGCAAAAAAGCTAATAACACAAAAGAACACAAGAGAAATGAAGCGTTGGTGAAAAGACACTCTATTACTCAAGTGTTTTATTACAAATGATTCACACACTCAAACTCTAACTCTCACCTCCTATTTATAGCCACTCACCTCTTTAATTGGTGGTTAGGATTAAATCTAATCAACGGTCTAGATTAATCATTTAGAACCTTCAATACAAATATCTATCCTACCACAACTTTCTAAATACTTCTAGATTATTTCATACTACTCTTTATACTCCTATATACATCCACACTCTTCTAGAATACTCTACGGCCTTTCAGAGTCTTCTAGAATCTTCTAGGGTATTCCGGAATCTTCTACGATATTTTAGAACATTTCAGAACCATCTAGAGCATTCTCAAACACTCCAGAAAAATTATACAAATACCGATAAATCTAACCTTCTAAAATTTACCGGAACATTCTTTCCCACCTAATGCGCAGACGTCCTTATCGTGTTCTGTTCATGATAGCGCTCTATGTGTTCTTGGAATTGCCACAGATCTTCACGAGCTTTCCAAGTAGTTTCGGTTAGCGGGAGTCATTTTCACTTGATCAAGTATTGGATACTTGGTGGTACTCCTCTTCGTCGCACGACGCGATTAGCTAAGATCTCTTTGATTTCTTTATCAAAGGATCTAATCACCACAGGCGGAGCATGACTCGAGTCACCTCTACTCGATTCATCTTGATCTTCATGATATGGTTTAAACATACTCACATGGAAGACCGGGTGGATCTTCATAGAGAGAGGGAGTTATACTTTGTAAGCAACCTCCCCAACACGTCCAATGATCTCAAATGGCTCTTTGTATTTGCGGATTAAGACCTTATAAACCTTGCGAAAGACTTTAAATTGTTGTGGAAGAAGTTTAATCATTACATTGTCTCCCACTTGATAGCTTGCATGCCTCCTCTTCTTATCTACCCATTTCTTCATCCTCTTTGCAGGTTTGTCGAGGTAAGAACGAATGACATCTGCTTGTTCTTCCTATGACTTAATCATATGATAAGCTCCAAGGCTCTTCCTTGAGTAAGAGGAAGAAAGAGAATGTGGTGTAAGCGGCTATTGTTTGGTCACAATCTCGAATGGACTCTTCCCTATGGACTCGCTTCTTTGCAAATTGTATGAGAACTAGGGGTGGAAATAGGCCAGGCCAGGCCAGGCTTTACTCTTAACAGGCCAGGCCTGTAATAGAGTATATCGGCCTTAGCCTGACCTGTAGCCTGGTATAGGCTTTTTAATGAGTACTGAGCCTGGCCTGAAGCCTGTCAATAGGCCTATTTTTTTAATAATAATTAAATTTAAGATATAATTTAATTTTTAAAATTATAAAATATAAAATAATAAATTTATGAATAATATTGATACAAAATACACATATATAATTAAAGAGACAAATGGCTGAGTGGATAAAGATATTTTCATAAGATAGAAGACCCAAGTTCAAATCCTTCAAATAGCATTTTTACTACTATAATAAAACTTTCTATATATATATATATATATTTGCAGGCTCAGGCCGGCCTGACAGGCCCAACAGGCTATTTCAAAAGCCTAGGCCTGGCCTTTTAAAGAATATAGGCTTTTTTAATAGCCTGAGCCTGGGCCTATTTCCTATCAGGCCAGGCTGTAGGCCCCTAGCAGGCCGCCTGGCCTATTTTCACCCCTAATGAGAACTGAGCAATGTCTAGGAGTTTTGTCAAATTCTTTTGATTAGCGCTTACAAAATGCCTCAAGTAACACTCGAGTAAGGCATTCACTCTCTCAATCTGCCCATCGGTTTGAGGATGGAAGCTTGTTGAGAAATGAAGCTCCGACCCAAGAAGTTTGAACAGTTCTGTCCATAGTTGTACTGTGAAGCGTGGATCTCGATCACTAATGATACTCTTAGGCAATCTCCAATACTTCACCACATTCTTGAAGAATAGTCGTGCTGCTTCTTCTGTAGTGCAGTCAGTAGGGGAAGGTATAAAAGTAGCATACTTCAAAAATTGATCCACTACCATGAGAATAGATCCAAATTCCTCGGACTTCGATAAAGAAGAGATGAAATCTAGAGAGACACTTTTTCACAGTCGCTCTGATGGAGGCAGAGGTTCCAACAATCCACTTGGTGTCTTGTTTTCAATCTTATCTTGTTGGCACACAAGACAAGTCTTCACATAACTCTCCATTTCATCTCTCATTTGAGGCCAATAATAAGAAGATTCAATTAAATCCAGGGTCCTTCGCTAGCCTTGGTGACCAACCCACTTAGTGTTGTGGGATTCTCTCACTAATTTTCTTCTTAGATTTTTCTATTTGGGAATGTATAGTCTTCTCCCTTTAGTATAGAGAAGGTCATCTTCTAGCCAATATCTTTTGGTCTTACCTTCTCTAGCCAACTCCACCAACTTCTTGGCTAATGGATTATGATACAACCCTTCCTTGTTGATATGCACAATATCTCCTTCGACCATGGAAATAGCTTCCATCCTGTATGGTACTGAGATAGGCGGTTTCGCTCCTAACTCCAATTCAATCTTATGGTCGACCTTCCTCCAAGGTGGTAGTTGTTTTGGCAACTTGGGAGGCATCACATCCTTATTTTCTTCAAAGACTTTCTCAATTTTAGGGGGAACCGCTTCTTCTTCGGATGTTGACTCCCCTTGTAGTAGAGCCAAAGACATCATCTCCCCCTTCTTGAAACCTTTCTTGAGTTGCAAAGCAGAAAGCATCGGAAGTCCTCCAGCTTTAGAGACTGTAGGGATCATGCATGGAGACCCTTTCTCCATAACGCATACTATGTCATAGTATGACATAGGTATTATATTTGCCTTCCTTTACAAATCGAGCCCGATGACTATTTTGAATTTGTCTATGGATGCTACTGAGAAATCCACAAGGTCCTTCCAAGGACCAAGAGTCATCTCAATCCATTTTGCTACCCCCTAAAGGGGTTCACCCTTGGTATTCACGGGTTTGAACCAGCCATTCTTTTCGGTGATTTTCAACCCAAGCCTCTTTGCTTCATCAGGCATGATGAAGTTGTGTGTAGCACCAGTGTCGATCGTAGCCATGATGGGTTTTTCATTGATAAAGGCTTTGACATACATCAAGCCTTTCTTTTCTGCAGTGCTTGCTTCTTTGCCCTTTACATCATTCATGAGTTGGATAGATCCAACACACTCAGTTACTTGAGATTAAGCCTTTCATTCCTCGGCGATAGATGTTAGAGTCCCTAGCTTGGGACAGTCCTTCATTTGGTGTGGTCCCATGCACACGAAGCATCTTCCTTTGGGCACGAAAGCCTTCTTATTTTCCTTGTACTCTTTCTTTGAAGAGTATTTTCCTTCCTTCTTGGTTAAGAAACTCTTCTTCTTGTCTCTCCCACCTTTAGTAGAACTAGCCTTGGAGGAAGATTTGGGTTTAAAGTCTCTCCTATGATACTCAGTGAGTGATTTGGTCACCACGATGGCCTCATCGACATCCTTAACATTTCTTCTTTGTAGTTCTTGCTTTGCCCAAGGTTGGAGTCCATCAATGAAGAAGAACAATGCATCTTTTGATGCTAAGTTAGAAATTTGAAGCGTCAGAGTAGTGAACTCCTTTACATAGTCGCTAATCGTACTCTTGTGATTCAACTCCCTTAAATTCTTCCTTTCTTCATAGACCACATTCTCAGGGAAGAATTGTCTTTTCAACTCTCTTTTAAAATCTCCTCATGTGGCTATGTTGCAAGTACCATTTTTCCCATCTACGCACTTTCTCCTCCACTACAAAGTAGCATTATCAGAAAGGTAGAGGGCTGCAGTGCGTACCTTTATTGCTTCTTCGACCACCCCTTGGCCTTCGAAGTACCTCTCCATTTGCCATAGGAAGTTCTCCACCTCTCGAGCGTCCCTCACGCCCTTGAACTCCTTTGGCTTTGGGAGATCAATCTTTGTCGTCTCCCTTATAATGGTTGGTCAAGATTTTACCTCCTCAAACCAAACTCGAACTTTCTCAAATAGCTTCAAGGAATTCTCGAGTTTCTCTTCAATTTGGAGCATGCTTTCTTTGAAAGCATCTAGTTCTCCTAACACGTGAGTCTCGAGGGTCTCCTTGTCATGTTCTATCCTTTGGAAGCGCTTATCCATAGAGGATAGAACATTCTCCAACATAGAAACTCTCTCTTCTAAGAAGTTAGAGTCTTTATCTCTAGGCTCACTTGAAGAACGGACCTTTTTGCCTCCCCATTGAGAAGGAATAGTATCTCTTCCCCACAGACCACTTGTGCTCCCTCTCGAACCTTGTTTTGATGCCAAATTGTCACAGCCTTGGACACACTCCAACGCTACCATGCCAATACTCAAACTTACTCAACCTCTTGAGTTAGGACCAGGTCAGTCTAACCCTCAGTATTTAGCAAAAAAGCTAAGAACACAAGAGAACACAAGAGAAATGAAGCTTTGGTGAAAAGACACTCTATTACTCAAGTTTTTTATTACAAATGACTCACACACTTAAAATCTAACTCTCACCTCCTATTTATAGCCATCCACCTCCTTAATGGATGGCTAGGATTAAATTTAATCAATGGTCCAGATTAATCATCCAGAACCTTCAATACAAATATCTATCCTACCATAACTTTCTAAATACTTCTAGATTATTCCATACTACTTTTCATACTTCTATATATATCCACACTCTTCTAGAATACTCTACGACCTTTCAAAGTCTTCTAAAACCTTCTAGGGTATTCTGGGATCTTCTAGAATATTTTGGAACCATCTAGAGCATTCTCAAACACTCCAGAAAACTATACAAACAGCGTTAAATCTAACCTTCTAAAATTTACCCTGACACAACGCTTGAGGTGAATCCTATTTTGGTCTCTAACATTTAAATTGTCCTATTTTTATCCTAAAATGTTTAAAAGGGCATCAATGTGATCCCACCGTCAAATTCCTCAGTTACACTTAACGGAGGTGATGACGTAGAATGTTATGTTATGTGATAGTTATGCCACGTTTGATCATTCCCACCTGTGATACACACACTAAATCTCCAACACTTCAAATATGAAAAACTTCTTTTTCCTCCCCTCATACGAAATTCAGCTCTAACGATCATTCATCAACAATCAATCAAAAGAAAATAGAGAAAGTCTAGCGCTTTTTGGTTGAGAGATTGTGAGGTTGAGGTGGAAACAAGGTCAACAATCACGACACTCGAAGGTTAGTACTCTTCGTCACTTGCTTCGTCCACTTGTTATGCTGTTGAAGTCCTTATTGTATGTCTGTGTTTCTTTGATGTGCGTTGGTGTCTTGTTAGTATCTCATTATTTTTTAGGGTTCCCAAAATCTGCAGTACATGCATGTTTTTTTCTTTCTTGCCCTAATATTGTGTGAGTTGGTCTTTGTTTCTGTATGTGGTTTATTGTTAATTTTGCTTTTAATATTTGTTGATGTCTATTGTTGCTGTGTTTTGGTACATTTTACAGGTTAATTTTTGCAATGAGTCATTTTAGTGTGAAGATATACCACCGTGGGAGGTTTGAGTTTGATGGAGAACCCCTGCATTATGTGGGTGAAGAGACCACTATTGTTGACTATTGCGATGAAGATAGATGGAGTTTAATTGAGGCTATTGATATAGTAACTACCAGGGTTACATGAAGCAAGACATAGCTACAATGTGGTATAAATCTCCTAAGGAAGGTACAGTGGATGGATTGAAGATGTTTAGAATTGACAATGATGCTTTGAATATGGCCAAAATTAGGATGAGAGAGCATTTTGTGGAGCTGTTTGTGGTGCACAAGGCTGGTACTTTAACTAAATCCTGCATCATTGAGAAAATTGAGAAGCAAGATGTCATGGGTTCTACTAAAGGAACTAAGGCAATTGTTGGGCCGGTGCTAGGGCAAGTGTTGGGCCTAGTAAGAGGAATGAATAAAGTAAGAAGAGTGATGATGCCAAAATGAATGCAACTACAACTAGAGTGATAGTGGACATAACTGAAGTGGAGGTTGATGATTTTGAGGGTGGAAGTGGTAATGAGTCTGTGGATAGGAGTGATAATGATCCTGATGTTGGACTGACAATGAATTTGAAAATAGTGCTGCAGACATTGCATTTGATAATAGTGATGATGACTAGAGTGGTGATGGAGGGTTGCATGATATTGAGATAAATAATAAGAAGGATTTTAGATATTTTGATGGTAATATTTAAGTTAAAAATATTAATATGGAGGCCAATGAGAGCAGAGCAAAGAAAAAAGTGGTTGCTGGGTTCAGGGATGAAACTGACGAGTATGATAGTAATGAATTCTTAGACCTTCCTATAAGTGATGAAGAAGGAGATCAGATGTGCCTTGAGGAACTTCTCTCTGCACAAGCAACTAAAAAACATGAGTGAATACAAGTGACAAGTTAAAACTTTGTTTGTTTCAAGAGACCAATTCAAAGATTGTGCTACTAGTTATGTTGTTCATAGTGGAAGAGGTTAGAAATTCACCAAGTGTGATGGGAGGAGGGTTGAGGTGATTTGCCAAGATGAATGGAGTTGGTATGCATACTGTGAAAAGCTAAAGAGGGAGAATACATGGTAGCTGAAGAGTTGCTATAATAAGCACACCTACAGCAAGTATACTAAGATTGAAATCATGCATGCTAAGTGTTTAAGTATAGTGCTTATGAAGAAGATAGATGAGAATTTAAAGATAAAACTAACCACTTTAATGAGAAAAGCACACAACAAGTGGAATGTAGATCTCACCAAATCCAAACTGCTAGAGTGAAACAATTTGTCCTTGATGAAATTAATGGTACATATGAAGAGCAATACAAGATGCTTTACGACTAATTGTAGTGAGCTGTTGAAGAGCAATCCAGGGTCTTTAGTTCATCTCCAAGTTCGAAGACCTACAGAATTTGGTTTAGAGACACCACCTCCTTGGATGGATATGAGACCAACATTTGAGAGGGTTTATGTGTGTTTGGACGCTTGCAAAAAAAAAATTCATGGTCTTCAAAAATATCATTGGGCTTGATTGATGCTTCATCAAAATCCCATGTGAAGGACAACTGTTGACAGCAATTGGGTGGGATTGAAATGACCAAATTTTGTTTATTGCTTATGTTGTTGTAGAGGCAAAAACTAAGGACTTCTGTACATGATTTCTGCATCATTTGTGTGATGACTTGAGAGTTGACAGGATTAGACATTGCACCTTCATGAGTGATCAACAGAAGATATGCTATTTAATTTACACATCATTTTTTAACTAAACAAATTTATTTTATGTAGTTGCTGACTTGGTGTGATGTATAATAAATGCAAAGATTGATATCCACCTTTAGTGAGTTGCTGTCTGAAATAGATCATAGAATTTGTATGAGACACTTATACATTAACTTCAGGAAGATATTTTCAGGGTCCAATTGAAGCTGATGATATGGTATGCTTCAAAGGTAACCTATGTTCAAGAGTGAAAAATAAGGATGCACAAAATTTAGAAAATAGATGTTGTGGCCTACACCCACCTGATGAAAATTTCACCAAAATATTAGAGCAAGTCTAGGTTTTCTGTTTTGCTTAGATGTATGTGATGTACTAGTTAATAATATATGTAAGTGCTTTAACTAAATTATTATAGAGGTTAGAGAAAAACCAACTGTGTCTATGTTGGAGGACATTAAGGTCTATTTGATGAATAGGTGTGCTGATAATAAGAATAGTATAATCACATATATAGAGAATGTTCTACCAAAAATTAAAAAAAAATAGAAAAAGAACTTGACCAAGGAGGTAACTGGATGGCCATATATGCTGGGAGAGACAAATATGAGGTTTATAATACCCATGGAAATAGGAAAAAATTTGTGCTGGATTTAAGCAAACGTGAATGTTCATGTAGGAAGTATCAATTGGCGGGTATCCCATGTCAACATGCAATGAGTTGCATTATGAAGATGTGTTTTGATGTTGATAGTTATTTTGATGACTGCTTCAAAAAAGATACATATGTTAGGTGCTATGAACATATTATTTATCCTGTTAATGGTTCTAACTTATGGGAAAGGACTCTCCATGATGATGTGCTGCCTCCAGTGTTTAGAAAATCTATTGGTAGGCCAAAAAAAGAGTAGGAATAAAAGTGCTAATGAAATCAATAATGGATCATTGTCAACATTGTCCCAAGGAGGCCAATAGCAAAAGTGTTCTTATTGCTTTACAAATAGACAAAACAAGAGAATTTGTCCTAAGAAGCACAAGGTGGAAGCAAGTTCATAAAAAATACTATAATTCTTCACTTAATAAAAATTCATGTTTCTTGATATCTTGATCTAACTTCACTTATGCTTCTATATTTGGGTTAAACATATTGCTACGAAGAGAGCTGGATCAACCAAGAAGACCATGCCATCAACTTCAATCACTGGATCAAACAAAAATGCTGGATCAACCAAGACAAAGAGCAAGGTTTCAGTGGACAAGGAGCTAAAGAGGAAGTCACCAAATGTGGCATCTACCCAATAGTCTCAGACTACCACCAAGAGGACCAAGGCCACCACCACTCAAGCTCAAGGCCATAGCTCCAACCTTACTCACCAAAGCCCATCAAAGAGAGTGCTGAAGTTTATGGCAAAAACACCACCAAGGACTTTGAAGAATCTGAAGTGATTTTTTTGCATTTTTTGTCCGTGTGTTTTTTTTTAGGCTTTGGTTACTTTGGTTATAAGATTTGGTTTGTAATGGTATTGGCATAAACTGTAGTGCCATTTAGAGTATGACTTTGGTTAGTTGCCTAAATTACATTTATGATTAAAACCTACTTTTATTATGTGTTTATGGTTAAGACTTACTTTTATTATGTATTTATGGCTAAGACTTACTTAATTTGTTTTATGGTGAAGACTTTTTTTGATTATGCATTTTGTTAATGATATTGCTATAATGAAAATTACAAATACTTATGAGTTTTATTAATGATATTGCTACATTGAAAATTACAGTAGAGATGCTTATGAATTTTTATGTTTATTTGGTTTAACAAAAAACTTCAATATTTTGATGAAAATTATGCAGAATCATTTTCTTAAAAAGGATCAACTTTATTAATTCCAATCCGAATACATTCACAATGACTGCAAACACATTTTTATATAAAGCAATTGCTCTTTAATACATTGATTTCCCTAATTCACCCTAAATTCTCTAACTATTATTCTTCAACTAGTTCATAATTATGGTAGTCTTCTCTATTCTGTGCTTATTGTCCTTTCATATAGTAAGAAAAGTGCCAGCATCCAACTAACACTACCCACTGCAATAGCAACCATAAATCTTGTTTCAACAGATGTAAGTTTTTTCTTCAACAAATTTTTTTCTCCTCAGTCTTGCTAGTTGTGTATCTTCTCCTTCAAGCTCTGCCCATGAAAAGAAATCACATTCCTCTCTAACCTGATTTTAATTATATGTTTAGAAATTTTAATCCAATAATATCTTTAGGAATTTTAATTCAAATTTTAATCCACATATTTTGCATCATAGGAAGTAATCTAACTTTGGTATATTACCTGATAGTTCACACAACTCCAGAATCTTCGTCCAAGATTTTTAGGCGTCGAAGAAGTTTTTAGCATTGGTCTTTTACCGCACAAGCAACTGGTTCTTCTCCTTCGGGCCGGGTTATTGCGGCAAGATGATTGAGAAGACATTGAATCTCGAAAGTGACCTCTAACTTCTGTTGGGAATAAGTAGTATGACCACAATCAAATCAATCACGTGTCAAATAATTTGTTATTGTTATTATATTAAAATGTTAATATAATAACGTCCTTGATTAAATTTAGAGATTTATCATTGGGATAGTGATCACAATATTGAGAGATGAATCTTTTATAAATTAATCTAAATTGTTCTTGGTCATAGAATTATTAAAAAAAAGACATTAATAATCCGAAAAGATCAATATATATATAATGGTCTTCATTGGATGAATATTAATAGTTCTCATTTATTAAATTATATATATAGATGGTGCATATAGAGATATGACTATTGAGCTGACTCAATTTGAAAATTCTTAATGGTTATAATTACCGCATATTTGTCAATAGGATATTCTCAAGATGAACATAGTAATAGAGTTTCCTTTGACCTGCGACTGTCATAGTAATTAACAATGTATTTATTATACTTTGATTCTGGGCACCTAATACCTTAGGGTGCTAGTTGAATGGATATTGGGTATAATTTAAATACTTGTAGAATTAATGATAAGTCAATAAGAAATCCGTCAACTCTCGATAAAGAGTTTGAGCTCTATGATTATAAGGACTGAGATGAATAAAACCTTGGTCAAAGGATTGAATGAATGAAGAAATGAGTTTCTTAAATCATTCACAATTCATTATAATAATGGTAACAAGTTAGAGTTTGACAATTAAACCATACTCTAAGGGTTAACCAAGAGCTGGAAAGATGGAAGGAATTATACTTTGTTCTTCTGAGGTTCTTAGTAAAAATAGATTACTTCAAACTATCGGGTCGTTGAGGAGTGTTGCTAGACGCCAACCTTTATTAGTAAATTTAGTATGACTAATTTACTACCTGCTTAGTATTGAACCTATGGGGTCACACACTAACGAGTGTTCTAATCTTTGCTATAGAATTATTTAATTATTATTTTGATTTGATCAAATAAATAATTATATTAATTTAAATGGAATATTATTATATTTTTTGCTAGCACCAAGAATATAATAATAGTATGATAATTGAGAATATTAAATGAGATTTGAGAATAATTAGTTATTCTATTTCTAAATTTAGATGAGATCCTAACTAATTCTGTTTCAAATTGAGTTATGATATGATTCATAAATTTGAAGGATTCAGATTTAGAATTTCAAGATATGATTTAAATTTGAATTGAGATTCAAATTTAAAATCGGTAATAAATCTCATACTATATATATGTATACCAAGAGTAGAGGAATGCGACAGAGATGAGAATAAAACACACGAGTTTTATTCCTTTACCTCTACACACATAAATGGATGTGAGCCTAATTCTTGGAGAAGAATTTTATGGTGTGCAAAGAGTTGCAAGAGGTTTCTCAATTTAGATCAGATGTCCATTGGTCAAGGAGTTGACAGCAAATATTAGTCTCGGTGTGGATACGCATAGCGCCTTCGTACCATCGAAGGAGAAAAAGATTTTTACTAGCGTACTCAGGTATTTAGATCTAATCTACTATATATTTATTATTGGAATAAAGTTTAAGCACAAAATAGATCTTTAGGATTACTTTTTTTTCTTCCGTTGCGTGTTATGAACACATGGTAATCCTTCAATTTCTGTCTCGGAATGCGATGGATTTGGGAGAAATGGAAGAGAGGAAGCATTTAGGGTAAGGTTTTGCCATTTTTTATATTTTTAATTTATAATTTTTTTTTCATTCTAACTGTTATCTTCACTGTAAGTGCCACGTTAAACATTCTACGTCATTACTTCTATTAAGTGTAACTGAGGAATTTGATGGTGGGATCACATTGATATCCTTTTAAATGTTTTAGGATAAAAATAAGACGATTTAAACGTTAAAGACCAAAATATAGGATTCACCTCAAACATTGGAAACTAAAACAGTACTTTATCCAAAATAAAAATATTAGAAATCTAACATTTTTCACATATGTTATTCTTTTTATTTGTTTATTTATATTTAATAATATTATTAATAAAAATAAATTGATATTTCCTAATATAAATTAAATTTAAACAACAGCACTTATTTAAAATTGGAAAAAAGTATATTTTTTTAAAAATAGGTAGAGATTGTTGGCGAATTTTTTTTAATGATTTGTTGGGAGGCGAAATAAAAAATATAAATGATTGGTAATTTCCAGAAATATGAAGACAAAGAGAATTTATTAGAGCAAATGGTATATTCTTAAAAAAAATTCAAAAGCGAAATTGTCCTTGGTGAATTGCAACTTTTTTTTAAAAAAAAAAAGGTGAATTCGCTAGGAACAAATTGTCATTTCTATTTTTTAATTTTTGAAAAGCAAATTAACATTTTTATTTTTATTTTTTAAAATATAATTAATTAAAAGTGAATTGTCTTTTCCATTATTTTTTAATTTTTAAAAATACAATATGCCATAGCCGAATTCTAAACACAATACGTAAAAAAAAATACTATTTTTATCATACACCAAACACTCTTAACATTCATATAAAAATACAGTTCTTACTAATTATTTGTGTATTTAAATTATTTTTTAATTAATAAAATAAAGAAAGCACATGTTAATGTTAAAAAAATATTAATATCAAAATAGTATATATTATAAAAAATATAAACGCAAAATTGATAAATAATTATATTACATTATTTTTCTATAAATCACTTAATCGAGAATCATATACAAATTAAAAAGGGGAGATTGTTAACTACTATGTGAAGTAGAAAACCATGTAGCACTATTGAGATATTGATAATTTAGTGGCATCCACCAGTCGCAATGTGACTGGTTATTTCAGTTCCACGTCTCCCCAACTTTATATGATGTGTAATAGTGAACTTGAAAGGGATCTAAGAATGATAGTTCAGAATCGGAGTCATTGCATGCCCAGCAACCTGTGAAAATGTTATTTTTCAAAACTCTCTTCATGCATGTGATCTTTAATTAAGCTTTTGGAAACTAGTTAGTTGTTAATAAGTAGCATAACCAACTTAAATAGATCAAGTGGTTAGCTTATTTGTTTATTTAAATAATTAAGTATTGAAGTTTGAATTTTATTTTTCACATACAACATTATTTTATTGAATATTTCTTATCGATTTCAAGAATCCCTAAAAAGAAAAAAAGTTTAATTAGTAAAGTAGCATTATTTTTCATCATATATAAGAAATAAATAGAACAATTCTCCTTTGTTTTTCTCCCCTCTTAATTAATCAAGATTTTGTTTGATATATGAATAGGAAAAGGGATGTGATTTTATGTCAACATTAAATAAAGTTGATTTTGAAATCATAAGATTCATACTACTATATCTTATGAAAAGTGTAGAATAATATAAAATCTATAGAACCAACAAAATACATGCCCCTTAGAAGGATCCTTTTTATTAGTAGCTTGGATTGTGTTCTCTCTTTCAATGTCGCAAAGATAGGTACACATGTATCTTCCCACCCTACCAAACTCATGAGAAAGTTATAAGTTAAATTCAAGGTTACTAGCAAAGCAGTTATGCCAATATATATCATATGGTTTAGATTTAGATTATGTTTTTATGTATATTTATCTATGTTAATATATAGAATAATGACGAACAAATCTAGTTAGATAGAGTATAGTAATTTGTCATGTCAAAACTAATGCAGCTAATAATAAGAAATATTTATTTAATGAGGAAGCTTGTGATAGAAAATTGATACTGGCACTGTGTTACACTTCTCTGGACATTTCTTGAAGATCATATAAAACATGAAATAAATAGTATCCTAGATTAAACTCCTTCAAGTCGGTTTAAGAAGATTTAATTGAAGTCATTATATGGTATCTTATGACAAAGACACTATATCTCTTAAGATTCTATCCAAAATGTTCCTATCATCGGTCATCACAAACCTTAGTTAATGCTATAGTATCTATCTCTCGAAACCCCCTTAAATTTGTGTTGTTTACATTGTTGTTGACAATCACGGTAACCCCAGATTTGAGTTTTACCCAAAAAAAAGAGACAAAAAAAAAAAAATATTACAGCAGTTTCTCGAACATGTGATGTGATGAAATATATTTGTATTTTTATATAAAAGATGCTGCGTGCATATAAAAAAAATAGATACTAAATTAACTATACGTATAAAATATATGTTAAAATATAAAATAATATATTTAAAATTATATAAAAATTAAAGAATACTTGTATATGTATTTTAAGTATATAATAGTTAATTTAGTGATTAATTTTTAGTGTGTATAAAATATTTATAATTTTTTCTATAGCATATTTAATATGTATTTTAAAAATATTATAATCACTCATTTTTTCTATAATTTCTAATATTATAAATAAAAATTAAATCATCAGAGATATTTTTATAAAATATATTAAATATTAATGTGTTGTAAGAGTATGTAAAAAATTAATGTTTTTTTGTTTCAAGTGGATTCACCATCCTATTTAAGTGATGATTATCCTTGATTGTCTCTACGGTGTGCAAATCTTGAATCTATTAATACAAGTCATACACACAAGTAAAGAGATATAAGGAGGTAATTTTCTATTTGATTTTAATTATTTCAGGCAATTTTATTGGTGGACTCACTAATCCACATGTTGGAAATCAATAATCTTGCTCAGGAGTTGTTTATCAAACTTAGACCCTAAGAAAACGTTCCCCTTTGAATTAACTAATAATTACCAATAACCAACCAATCAGGTGCTTAATCTGCTTCTCCACTTCTCAAATTATCTAATATTATTTTCTGATTACTTAACCAATTAATTAATCAAAGGCTAGAATATATGCCTCACTATTTCAATTTGTGCTATCTACCTTTCTATTTCAAGAGATAAGACAACAAATTAAAAGAGCATTCACTCTTGTGCCAACTTCATGCAAGTTTACCTAAACTTGATCATGGGCCATAGTTAATTAATCAATTAATTGATTAATGACTTATATTAAATATTATTAGATGTGAACACAAATGAATCAAATTCGGCGTGTTTTAACTTGTTTTGGATGTAAAATAGTAATATTAATAAATAATATAATTTGCAGTTTAAATTTCATAGATTTGTTATGAAATGGTCAAGGAATGCAAGAGTAAATCAATACCAATATAGTATAAGTCATACCTAAGTAGGCCCCGAAGTTAATACTAAGTTGGAAAGTACCGTCAAGCAAAGGGAATAGCACAAATACAAGAAAATCACAAGCAAACAAGAGATAAAAAAAAAAAAAAAAAAAAAAAAAAAAAAAAAAAAAGATTTTGGTCCGTGTATATCAATTTCCCTAAAAAGAGCTTCAACCTTCTTTGACAAATGATGTTACTTATTTGATGTTTTTTGGTTGAAATGGTTAGCACACTTGCCTATTTAAATAATTGTCGAATATTCAAATGTTATTTTGTACAATTACTAATTTATTAGTCGATAAAATTTTTTTATATAAAATTTAAATCTATAGCAATTAAATTTAGACTAAAAGACAAATAGGTCCCTGACCTTTTAAAACGGGGACATTTTCGTCCCTCAAGATTGGAAAATACATTTCGATCCCCCACGTTTTAAAACGGGAGACAATTATACCCTTCCGTCCGTTTTGGGCCAAAAACGGCAACGGAGCCAGCTGACATGGAGGGGCAGTGAATGACGTGGCCGTTACACTCGCTGAGGTGGATTGGGACGAAATTTAACTGGACAAATTCGTCCCTGAAGTGCCAAACGACGCCGTTTCCACCGGTGAGCCCTATTTCATCCAATCGCAAGGTGGAAGTCATGGCCGCTGCTTGTGCGATCGTCCATGATGAGCGAGGGGGGTTCTTCATGCACAAGATCTCTCACAATAAGAAACAGTTCAAAGGGGTTTGATCCTCCTCCACCTCCTAGATAATACTCATTGGTTTTCTTCACAAGCTCCATGATCCTAAGGTGTTCATCTTTCACAACTTTAAGCTCCTCCTCACATTCCTCTACAAACCCTTTCATTTCCTTAACAAATCCACCTCTCTCATTGTTCTCGCCACAACATTTGGTTACAATCTCTCGAATTTCGCTAACACGAGCATTGAGAATGTATAACATCCTAATGAAATTCTGATGATCAATTATTGCTTCTTTCTTTACTTCAGATAACTCATCCTTTATACCTCCCAATAACACTTGTAAACCAAGCATCAGATACTCTTTCTCTGTCTCATGTTGCACAAGGTTATTATTGTTTTCATTGGAGTTGCTTATATCACCGTTGATTTTGGGAATGTTATGCTTTTGATTCATAGCTTCTCCTCTTCCTTCTGACTGAGCCACCTGCTCTACAATGAAGTGTAGCAAACTAGTCTTCCCATTAATGCTTTTCACATTAGGAAGCTTCCTAAGAGCACTTAGGTTGAAACCTTGTGCATTTCCCCTAGAAGTTCCGGCATTCATCCGGTTTTCAGCTTTGAGAATTGCCTCAAGAAACTTCAGTAATAGGCTACTAGCCCTCATCTCCTTGCAACCCTTTTCAAGAACTTTGGCTTCAATTGGTTCTTATGACTTCCGTGAAGCGCACAAGCTCCAAAGGTGCGTGAAGGATGGTGACATTGCAAGATAACTTAGAGAGCAACCAAACTCTCAAACAGAAAGATAAAACAAACACAACTTTACCAAATCACCAAACCATGAAGAAGATCAACATCAATAAAATGAACTCAAATTCATCATATTCAACAAAGATCCATCAAATTCTAAGTCAAAATAACGAATCAAACAACCCCCAAATCAAAACAAAAACTTCTTTTTTTTATCTATTTTGGGAAAAGATTAATAGAAAACTGACCCTGTAGAGTGTGTTCAAGCACTTGGAGCAGCCACCAAGACCAGGGAAGCCATTGACATTGTTGGTTCTACTGATGCAATTCTTCTCTAACCTTCTCACAGTTTTATCCCCAACAAGTTCACCATTTTCATTAACTGAAAATGCATCTGGGCAACTCAGAGGGTGAAGCCTTATCCCACAGAAGCAGAATACAACATCACATGTCTCATTAGGTCTTTTCAGCTGAATCCCTCTCACTTTCAGTGCATTCTCTAAGTCATTCACACATGTTTCTGAGTCATCTGGTAACAATGGCATCTCATATGACAATGATGATGTGTGGGTATGGCTATGGGTTAATGCCGTGGAAGAATATGCAGAGTATAACCATGATGCAAGAACAGGGCAGCACCGTGTGCGGTGGAGCTCCATGTCAGAACCACCACCACCACCGCCTCCACAAGCATTCTTTATACCGTCAAAGAGTTCATCTGAGAGTGTCAAGGGGCAACCTTTGACATCAGATTGTTCAGGGAATGCAGGGATGGTTGCTGTTGATGGATGAGATGGGCCTGGGCCTGGGCTTTTGTTTGGGAGGATGGGCTTAAGGGTTTGAAGGGTTGTTGTTGATGATGAGTCATTGCACATGCAGCAATGGAAGAAGAAGATGATAATGCAGAAGAGAAAAAGGGTTAGTGGTAGTGGAGCTGACATGGTGTTTGATGAAATGTTTATGAGAGAAAAAGAAAGAAAGGGTATAATTGTCCACTAAAATTTCGTCCCAATCCACCTCACCAACTGTAACGGCCACGTCATTCACTGCCCTTCCATGTCAGCTGGCTCCGTTGCCGTTTTTGGCCCAAAACGGACGGAAGGGTATAATTGTCTCCCGTTTTAAAACGTGGGGGATCGAAATGTATTTTCCAATCTTGAGGGACGAAAATGTCCCCATTTTAAAAGGTCAGGGACCTATTTGTCTTTTAGTCTTAAATTTATTTTTGACCTACTAACAAATTTGTCTTTAATTTATCCGATTAGAAGATACTACGAAAAAAATAGCATCTAAAGTTTTTCAACTATTTTACATTGTTATTTGTAACTATTTTTGTAAAATTTGATAAGAATAAAAGAAATTGAGAGAATAGAATAACTTAATAAGTAAAGTTAGTGTCTATTTTATTATGAGTCTAGCTCCTTCTGAAACGAAATAAAGATAAACAAAAAGTATAAATTAAAATTGAATAAAAAATATATTAAAATAAAAAATATATTAAAATTAATATAAAATGAATCATATTACTTAAATTTTTATTTAATTTTTTCTTGCGTTTTAATGCAATAAGAAATGAATTCTTTAACCTAATTTGCCTATATCATATTTTAAAAATTAAATCGAAAGGAGTCACTCAACTTTCTACTCAATTTCCTAATGCAAAATAAGAGTACGTGACTCACTAACCTCATTTGTTTACACCATGATTTCATCACGAAACGAAACAAAAAAAAAGTTCTTCTAATCTCTCAACATAAAAACTATAATAATTTAAGAGATATTTATAATCTCTTATTAAGTTAAAATAAAAAATTACAAAGTCTATAAATATAAATTTCAATTTAATAATTAAATAAACAAAATTAAAATACGCCAAATTAAATAAAGAAAAAGTATTGGGTACTAAGAATTAATCTTTCAACTTTTGACAACTCAATTAATAATTAATAATTTTAAATTATTTTAATAAATTTGAATTTTAAAAAATCACATTAATAAAAAATTTGAATAATAAGAATTTGAGTAATCGCCCAATGGGTCATTGTGATTAGTGTTTGTCTTCCTCCTATCATCGCGACATCTTCTTTCTAGCCAAAAGCGTCACTTCGCTACCGCTGCAGCACGCTCCCGTCACAGCTGCACAACCACCATGTCACCGGTTTCTTGGTGCGCAATCGTTTTGCTTCGACAGAAGCTTTATCGTGCGGATTGCGATCATCTTCCTCGCCAGGTGCCGATTCGCTGCTGTTCCAACCGCAATAACCGTTGCGTCGTCGGTTCATTAGTGCGCCGCCGTTTCGTGACGGTGAAACCTATTATTATGAAAACTCATGCGCGTTCCATCACCCGATAGCCATCGAACGTGTATCCGTCGACGGCGTGCCGAAGCCGCGAACAAAAATCCTGCATCCTTCGACGGCTTCGTCAATGGAACGTATATTTGGAGAAGAAGGATCGAATGCATCATCTATTGATGTGGGTTATGAATGTTCTTCTAATGGATGTGTCTTTTTATGCATGTGTTTTTAGGAAGTGTTTTTTATACATGTGTCTTCTAATGGAGGTGTCTTTTGTGGATGTGTCTTTTAAACAGAGGTGTCTTTTGCGATTGTGTCTTGTACAGGATAGGGGTGTTCGCGGTGCGGTTTGGATCCGTTTTGAGTCAAAAACTCATCCGATCCGAACACTAATTTTACTTGCGGCACCGTTTGGATTGGATGCTTTTTTAAAAAAATCTCCGATCCGATCCAATTTCAAGCGATTTAGATTGGATTGGATTTGCGGTTTTATGAATTAAAAAATTAAATACATATAACAAGTCTCAACATCAAATTTTAAATAATCAATAATGACATAACAAGTCTCAATAATATCTTAAAAAGCCAACATACATAATATAACCATAAAAATAAAATTATAGGTTAGTTATTAAAATAAATAAATAAATAAATAAATAACATTTTGAACATAAAATATTTATTAAATAATAATAATACATGAATAATATAAAAATGTATAAAAAATTGAACATGTTATAAGTATAATTGTAAATATAATAATAAAATAATAATATTAGATCACATTGTGCGGTTTGGATTGGATCGGATCGGTTATGAAAAGTAGATCTAAAATTCGATCCGATCCAGCGGTTTGCAAAAAATAGAATCCAATCAAATTCAAATTAGTACGGTTTTAATCGATTTTCGATTTGAATTAGATTGAATGAACAATTTTATTTGAATCGATTTGGATTTGAATACCACTAATACAGGAAGTGTCTTGTACAACAATAACAACACTCAAATATACTTCCGAAAACTAGTAGTAATTAGAGTAAATTAAATTTACCATAAATAATTGAACATGTATATTTTTTTAAATAGACTCTAAAATCCAACCTAATAAACATTGACAAAAATTGACAGAATTTTTCTTAATAAATTAATAACTTTTAAATAATACTTAAACTTTTATATTACAAACATTTAAAACGCTTATCACTTTCACTTTTATTTTTCTCCAAAATCCCATTTCTCGAACTTAGTTGATTGCTCATAGATGACCCCTGCAGGGCTTTCTAAGATGACCCCTGCTCCCCCGGACGTTTGGTTGGAGGCCCCGTCGACGTGGAGCCTCCACCGTGTGCCCGTTTCCTCGGGGGGGTCCCCCGTCACCTCTACCAGAAAGTCTGCCATTGCCTGGGCTTTGATTGCATGTCGGGGTTCATATTGTAGGTCGTATTGGGAGAGCTCGATGGCCCAGGTCATCATCCTACTGGCCAAGTCAGGTTTTTGCAGTACTTGGCGAATCACCTGATCCGTCCTCACGACTATACGATGGCTCTGGAAGTATTGTCTTAACCTTCGGGAAGAGACTAGGAGCGCCAACGCCAGTTTTTCCAGCTTGCTGTATTTCAATTCTGGTCCTTGGAGGACCCTGCTCACGAAGTAAACGGGTTGTTGGGTCTTCCCTTCTTCTCTAACGAGCACTGTGGCAAGTGCTTCCTCGGTTACTGATAAGTAGAGGTAGAGCGGTTCTCCGGCCTTGGGTTTTCCGAGAAATGGTGGTGCCGCTAAGATATGCTTGAAGTGGTTGAATGCCTCTTCGCATGCTGGGATCCATTCGAACGTCATTCCTTTTTTCATTAGATTGAAGAAAGGCAGGGCTCTTGCTGCTGACGCGCCGAGGAATCGGGATAAAGCCGTTAACCTCCCGACAAGTCGTTGGACGTCTTTGATACAACCCGGACTCTTCATCTGGAGAACTGCTCGACACTTCTCGGGGTTGGCTTCCACTCCTCTTTGAGTAATCATGAATCCCAGGAACTTTCCGGCCTCCATGGCAAACGCGCACTTGAGCGGATTAAGCCTCATGCCGTGTTGCCGTAGGGACGAAAAAACGCCATCAAGATCGCTCAGGAGGTCGTCGGGTCGTGTGGTCTTTGCGAGTATGTCATCCACGTAGACTTCTACTATTTTGCCTATAAGTTCACTGAATATCCTATTCATCAGCCTTTGGTACGTGGTCCCAGCGTTTTTCAAACCAAAAGGCATTACCTTGTAACAATAGATTCCCCCTGGCGTTATGAACGCCGTTTTTTCCTCGTCGGGTTGGTGCATCGGTATCTGATTGTATCCTGAGTAGGCATCCATGAAGCTCAGATACCGGTACCCCGCCGCTGCGTCGACGAGTGCGTCGATGTTAGGTAGGGGGTAGCAATCCTTGGGGCACGCCTTGTTGAGGTCAGAGTAGTCCACGCACATTCTCCATCTCCCATTGTGCTTTTTAACCAGGACCACGTTCGACAACCAGGTCGAGTAGTCCAGTTCTCGGATGAATCCTGCTTCTAGGAGGCTGGCCGTCTGCCTGGCTACCTCTTCAGCCCTTTCTTGTGACATTTTTCTCCTCCTCTGGGCCACTGGCTTGGTTCCCGCCTTGACGGCCAGATGATGCGATATGAGCTGGGGATCTATCCCGGGCATATCGGCAGGCATCCAGGCAAAGAGGTCGGGATTAGCCCTGATCATTTCCATCAAAGGCTCCTTCATCTCATGGGGGAGGTTCCTGTTTATGAATGTGAACTTATCGTCCTCCTCGCCGACCCTGAACTTTTCCAAGTCTCCTTCTGGCTCTGGTCTAGGTTTGTCGTCTATCCTGGTGTCCAGGTCAGCAAGGAAGACCCCAGATGCTTCTTTGGATTTTTTCCTGAGAGAAAGGCTGGCGTGGTCGCAAGCGACCGCCGTTTCCAAGTCGCCTTTGATGGATCCTACGGATCCGTCATCGGTGACAAACTTCATCACCAGCAGCTTTGTGCTAATGGCCGCCCCCAGGTCGTTGATGATTTTTCTCCCCATGATGATGTTATAAGCCGTGGAGTCTCGTAATATCACGAAGTCCGCCATGACTGTTCGTCGTTTTTGCCCCTGTCCCACAGAGGTCGGGAGTGAGATGATTCCATCCGGCTTGATGAAGTGGTCCCCCAACCCTACCACACCGTGCTGGTGGGTCGTCAGGTCGGCGTCCCTTAGTCCCAGGGCATCGAAAACGTTTCGAAACATGATGTTCGAGTCTGCCCCCGTATCTACCAGGATTCGTTTGACGAGGCCCGTTCCGACCCTGGCCGTGATGACCATGGGCGTACTTTCCGGTGCCTCGTCAAACCATTGGTCCTCTGGGCCGAAGGAGATGGGTGGGATACCTCGGAAACTTCTAACAGTTGAGGTGGAGACTGCTAGGACTTTGGCGTCTTTTTTCTGTGCTGACTTTGACCTTGGGGCAGTATTCCTGGCCGTTACCTCGTTTACCACTGTAAGGCCGTGGTCGTCACCCTCTGGTTCCTGCCGTCGCCTTGTCGACCGGGATCTGTCTTCGCTATCGTGGTCCCGGTTGCGTCTCCTTGGTTCCCGGATAAGGTGGGAGAAGTCGGCAAGTTTCCCGTCCCTGATAGCTTGTTTCAGGGCGTCTTTTAGGTCGAAGCAGTCTTGGGTCTTGTGCCCGTAACCCTTGTGGTACTCGCAGTAGAGGTTCTTGTTTCCTCCCGTCCTGTCCTTCAGAGGTCGGGGCTTCGACAGTATCCCCTTTTCCGTTATCTGTTGGTAAACTTCGGTGATTGGTGCCGTGAGGGGGGTATAATTGGTGAACTTCCCAACTCGGGGGAACGGTTTGGGTGTTTTACTCGGACCGCCATCCCTGGCGTGTTCCTTTGGTCTTTCTCTGCCTTCATAGTGCCGTGCTTGATTGTAGGCGGGCTGCCGTTTATTGGCAGCCACGACCCGGCTGACTTCTTCGTCATTGATGTACTCTTTGGCCACGCACTGGATCTCTTGCATTGTCCAAACGGGCTTTGTGGTAAGGTGTTTCCTGAAGTCCTCATTCGAGAGCCCGTTCGTCAAGCACAGGCTTGCCACCGAGTCCGTTAGACCGTCAATTTCTAGGCACTCGTCATTGAAACGGTCCAGGTATTTCCTGGTCGGCTCTCCGGGTCTCTGTGTCACCCCTAGCAAATTGATTGGGTGTTTGGCTTTGACAATCCTGGTCGTGAATTGAGCCAAGAAGGCGTGGCTGATGTCGGAGAATTGAGTCACCGAGCCCTGCGGGAGGTTGTTGAACCACCGTATCGCTGGGCCCGCCAAGGTGACCGGGAAGGCGCGACATCTAACCTCGTCTGCCACCCCTTCCAAGTTCATTCTGGCCTCGAAGGCCGTCAAGTGTTCCAGGGGATCTTGTGTTCCATCATACTTCATGTCCGTTGGCTTGTCGAAGTGTTTCGGCAGCCGGACCTCGAGTACGGAACGGTGGAAAGGGGTCACTCCTATTATCACTGGTCCCCGGGTAGTTCTCCCCGGGTAGTTCTCCCCGGCTCGTCATTCTCCCGACGGGCGTCCTCTTCGCCTCTGTTCGACGCACGTCGTCTCTCGTGTCGGGCGTAAATGATGGGGTCCCGACTTCTTCTTCTGGCTCATCCCCGTCCCCCCGTGCTCTCCGACTCGTATTGGGGGCTGGGTGAGCGCCTCGAGCGGCTCCTTGAACGGGAGCGGGTGGGGCTCCGCTCCGGGGTGCGTTGGTCGCGTTCTCTTTCGGCTAGCCGGCGTTCTAAGTCTTGCATCCTATGGCGCAACTCTTGCGTTATCCTGGCGTGGTTGTCGCCAGTTCCTCCGAAGGGGCGTCTTTCGTGAGTCTGCGTCATGTCCCTTGGAGGCGACCTCTGCTGTTGCCGAGTTTCTGTCGAAACGGCGCCTCCCCCAAGCACGGGAGGCGCGGCCTCGCTGCCAGTCCCAGTCTGGACTAGTACGAAGTCCATGGACGAGCCTCCCCACAGACGGCGCCAATGTTCGGTAGGTCGGTTACTGGACGGTTCAGGTCAGGATCAGGGGTGAAGGAAGGGGCTCGTCTGATCACGGACTTTCGGTCCGAGAGCACGAGGTCCCGAGCACTTCGTGTGAGGGGGGTGCCACCTGCAAAGACACTCCGACGCTCTTGTCAGAATACGTGCCGGCGGAATGAATGTGGCGTAGGGATGTGACGTACCTTGGGGGAAGAGCCAGTCTTCCCCTTATATACATGTCAGTGTTGGGCCCCTCTGGAGGGCAGGCTCATATTCCCAAGGACGCTGTCCCATAGCTATGGGAGAGCCGTACGGGACGCGTGTCCGGGTCGGTTGAGAGGCGTGTAGTCGGGCCGGGTGGAGCTCGGGTCGGATTGACCCGCGGGAATCCAAGGCCGTAACATTAAATAATAATAATACATGAATAATATAAAAATGTATAAAAAATTGAACATGTTATAAGTATAATTATAAATATAATAATAAAATAATAATATTAGATCACATTGTGCGGTTTGGATTGGATCGGATCGGTTATGAAAAGTAGATCTAAAATTCGATCCGATCTAGCGGTTTGCAAAAAATAGAATCCAATCAAATTCAAATTAGTGCGATTTTAATCGGTTTTCGATTTGAATTAGATTGAATGAACAGTTTAATTTGAATCGATTTGGATTTGAACACCCCTAATACAGAAAGTGTCTTGTACAACAATAACAACACTCAAATATACTTCCGAAAACTAGTAGTAATTAGAGTAAATTAAATTTACCATAAATAATTGAACATGTATTTTTTTTTTTAAATAGACTCTAAAATCCAACCTAATAAACATTGACAAAAAATTGACAGAATTTTTCTTAATAAATTAATAACTTTTAAATAATACTTAAATTTTTATATTACAAACATTTAAAACGCTTATCACTTTCACTTTTATTTTTCTCCAAAATCCCATTTCTCAAACACAACTTTCAGAAATACCCGGAGGCCATCAGGAGGTCTTGATGAAGGAAGAGGCTAGAACAAACAATAAATAATAATAAAAAAACTCATTTAATTTAGAGAACTCGCCTTCTATCATAAATGCCAAATAATTTAGATTTTATTTTCTTCTGAGTTAGATATCAGTCAGACTACATTAATATGGTTTTTCCATTCCCCAAGTACATTATAATAATAGTTCTCATAGTTTGGCAAACAAGATTCCGAATGAAATTAGTGGGAATAAATTTATATATGAGGCCATGAGCTAAAGTAGAAAGTCAACAGATAGAACAGCACTTATAGCATCCAACCAATAATACTAATATTAGAAACTCCAACCGTACCAACCAGCAAAAGATGATAATGGATACTGCCTATCCTTTTGGCCTCTTAAGTTTTAACCATTAACTAAGCATCTTTTATTTATTATTATTATGTGCTATCTTAAATCATAAACCTTAGCTGAATTATTGTCACTCATTTTTTTATTGTCTTTAATTTATCCACCACTAGATTAATATGAAATTAAAGATAGTCATTAATTTCAGCCAATTAGTGAACTACCTACATAGTCAATAATGATATAGCCATGTACACACGTATCTACTAATAGTTAGTAGACCTACCTGGGTTATTATATTTTTTTTCTCACAGTATTTTTGCAAAGTGATAAATTAGAGACTAATTTACTACGAATTTGAGTTTTATATAAAAATCTTGTAACTAATTAGTAAATTATTAAATGTATAAAATAAAATTTAAACTTTTAATATCTACTTAAATAAATGAGTAATCTAATCATTCGATCAACCGAATTTAGTTACCTGCGTTATTATATAGATAGAAAGGAAAGAATTAGTGGTGGTGTAGCCAAGTATTCTTTTCTTGGAGCTTATGCTTCAGCATTGAATATAATGTGAATTAATATATTTAAAGGAAATTAAAGGTGTTTTGTTCAATCAATGGCCAAATTAGCGACACTATTTCTGCTTTGGGCAAGGAATGGATCTTATCACTTTGCCCGAATGGAAAGAAGCAATCAGCACATGATTAATTATCCTAACAATAAAATATTAGGTATCCATAGCATTATAGATTTCTGGGGTCCGTAGAATCCTGTATAATATTATATTATATTCTCACCCCTCCAAATAAACTATTTGTATACATATATAGTAACAAACATACACTACTATATAGAAATAAAAAATACTAGATGGTGAACACAAATTTGAAAAATCAACACTTCCTATTAAAGAAGGTATGGAGAAGGCAACCCTTTAATTAACTTTGATTTTGTTCGAACCATCAAAACTTCTTGTTTGCTTGTGGATATGACCACACGTAACCACCACTCATTATGTTGTGTAATGTGTGTATATAATTAATAGTGCTTTGTTTACTTTAATTTGTTGTTAGATTAATTATTCTAGGGATGGTAATATAAGAAAGTCGGGATGCGAGATAATATCTTATTTTCCATTCCATATCATGGAATTTTTCTTCATGATTCTTGATACGCCACCATTATCCTCGGTCGACCGAAAAGTTCGGCACGTGGGCAACTAAGTTCGGTCCCGCATTAGCCGTTCGGAATACTCGGCACGTGAGCAGATAAGCTCGGCCTCATCCATTCAAAGAAATAAGAAACATGCTCAAACAAATTTAATCACAAAAACAGAATATCATAACCAACCTACAAACTAGGACTTATCCACAACAGATAAAAACAACTCCTATAAAACCAAACTAATATCCTCGGTTAGGTCTCAGGTTCCATTCTCAGTCTTCATACTTACTTCATTACTCTCACTCGAGATTATCACTAACTTGAGCGTCGGAGTATCTTTTGCAGGTATTCCCGCCGCGGTGTTCATTCCAGGCCGACGTATAGCTCTTCCTCTCCGACAGACGCTTGCTCGGAGTCGCTAAGCTCGGCCACCCCAGTGGCAGGACGAAACACTTGGCGCCCACCGTGGGGCCGGAGTACATCTAACCCCACTTTTTCCTTCGTTTAGTCTTCTACTCTATTTTGCAGGATTCCCGATCCTCGAACATGGCTGACAAGGAAAGTCCACAACTCTCACAGGACGACCTCTTGGCTCGAATCGCCGAGCTTCAGGCGGAAGTACGAAGAATAGCCGAGCTGTCTACACAAAACAATAGAGAAAGCTCCAAAGGCTCGGCTCAAGGCGCTGCAGACCCTTTAAACATCGTCCCGCCAAAGGAGAAGCTCACCCTCGACAACCCCTTCTCCGAGAAGATCACAAATTACCATATGCCAAAAAATTTTACGCTGCCCACCGCACTGGAGCCATACAAGGGGTTCGACGACCCCCGAGCCCACGTGAAGAAGTTCCAATCAATGATGTTCTTCAACGGCCCTAACAATGAGCCCGTTCTCTGCCGAGCATTCCCCACCTACCTCGATGGTGCTGCGTTACTCTGGTTTTCTAAACTTTCTGCAGGTTCAATTTCCTCCTTTGAGGATCTCGCCAGATCATTCATTGATTATTTTGCTGCATCAAGAATTTACGTCCATGGATCAGACTACCTAGGCACAATCAAACAAGAACAACACGAAGGTCTAAAAGACTACATGACCCGATTTGCCGAAGCCACTATGGAGATTCCAGACTTAGACCCCGCAGTCCACCTACATGCAATCAAGACCGGCCTCCGACCCGAAAAATTTTGAGAAACAATTGCAATAACCAAACTAAAGTCACTTAAGGAGTTCAGAGAAAGGGCCACGGGCCAGATGGAAATAGAAGAGCTAAGACAAGCTCGGCAGATCAATAAACCAATTCAATCAAAAGAAGATGACCAGAAGGATCTTTGTGAATCAATAAATTGATCGGCAAGAGACTTATACCCTTCAAGCACTACTAGGCAAAGAACTATGGCTCGAAGATGTACTTTTTTTTCACTCACACGACTTTTTTCTACACCGGATTTTGCTTGGAGAGCTTTTTAATGAGGCACTTTCATCCTATATCTTTTATATTAAGAGGGTAATTCTCAATAAAGAGTATATTATTTTTAACTTCATCATTCTTTATTTTTATCTATGCCTTTAGTTCAGCTATTGTTTACGCTCTACACATATTATGGCAAACTAATATTAAAGTCGGCATACAAAAACAAACCGACAGTTATAAGTCGGAACCAATCTAACAAATCAGCAACCATAAGTCGGAGTCAATACAACAAGCCAACACCTATAAGTTGGAATCAATCCAAACAAACCGACACCTATAAGTCGGAATCACTCCAAACAAATTGATGATTATAAGTTTGAATCAATCAAAGCAAACCGACACCTATAAGTCGGCACCATTCCAACAAACAATCATCTATAAGCTTGTTCAAAAATATATTGAAATAAGCAACCCATTTTCCCATGACAAACTTGTCCAATTTTATTTTCAAGATTATTAGGTTGATCTTGGGGGCTAATCCTCATATCTCCGAATTATAACACAACCGCATCTCTTCTATATCCTGCCGAGTTATACCTCAAAAGCTCAACATGCTTCTCTTAAAAATAAACAGGTCAAGCTTGGAGGTTATGATCCGGTCACTATAACTCGGCGAATACAAGCTATAATTCGGAGATTAGGTCTAATCTATCCTTATAAGTCGGCCACGTAAGCTATAGCTCGGCCACTTGCAAATTCAAAACAGAGCAGTTCGTGATCCATCCGTATAAGTCGGCCGCATGTGCTATAACTCGGCCACGTGCAGCAAATTCAAAAAGAGAACGGTTACTTGTTAAGAACCCTAAAAAGACCTTTTCAAAGAAGTCACAAAATGATTCTCTGCGAGATTCTCGGACTCATGGTACATAACGTATACCTCGGCTATCATAACAAACGTGTACCTCAGCACAAAACAAAATCAAATAATAACAACCCGCAAAATCCGGACGAGCTATGTAAAGCTCGGAACCACAGCGAACAAGTCAAACGTTATCCTTATGGATAACTTCGGAAAAACCGGAGAATCCCGAAACTAACTCAAACTAAGCAACCTCAAACGCCTATATAAACAGATGTAAGGAGCATATACGACAACAACTCAGCGACCGAGGATTGCGGCATTCCTGGTTCGAAAGCTCGCCTTAGTCCTGTCCAAACCAAGGCAAGCTTGGGGCTATGATACGTCACCCTTATCCTCGGTCGACAGAAAAGCTCGGCACGTGGGCAACTAAGCTCGGTCCCGCATCAGCCGCCCGTAATACTCGGCACGTGAGCAGATAAGCTCGGCCTCACCCATTCGAAGAAATAGGAAACATGCTCAAACAAACTTAATCGTCAAAACAGAATATCATAACCAACCTACAAACTAGGACTTATTCACAACAGGTAAAAACAACTCCTATAAAACCAAGCTAATATCCTCGGTTAGGTCTCAGGTTCCATTCTCAGTCTTCATACTTACTTCATTACTCTCACTCGAGATTATCACTAACTTGAGCGTCGGAGTATCTTTTGCAGGTATTCCCGCCGCGGTGTTCGTTCCAAGCCGACGTATAGCTCTTCCTCTCCGACAGACGCTTGCTCGGAGTTGTTAAGCTCGGCCACTCCAGTGCCAGGACGAAACAATTCTCATTCTCGTTTTTCATGTTAGAAAAGTTCTTTTTTTCATCCTTATTTTTTGTAGAGAAATATACTCTTATGGAGTCCTTACGTTGTTTATTCATTTTAATATAAAAATTACACTAATTTTATTATAATTAAGATAAAAATAAATTTAATATTTTTTCAATTATATCGTATAATAAAAATAATAAAAGTCAAATACTCAAATCTTAATTGAAGTATATAATATAATTTTGAAAAAAAATATTATAAATACTAAATAATTTATATTTAAAATATTTTTCAATCTTCAAGCGAACATTAATATCTTTATCATAAAAAGTAGTATAGCTATTATTTTTACCCGACTACATGGCAACTTTTTTTTTCTTTTTATTACCTTGGTTTAATATATACTAAATTAAACTAATATATAACTGTTTTCGGATGCCACCCTTCCGGGATAGAGAATAGAGTACTATCCCTATTTTAAAATTCTCCATAGGAAGATCTTTATTCCCGTCCTTATTTTTACGTGATAATTTTTGTTTGAGTAATAATAGAAAGATAATAATACGAAATTATTTTATTTAATTTAATATTTATAATTTTATATATGTAGTATTTATAATTATATATTTATTATATTCAGAAATATTTATTTATTTTAATAATAATTAATAAATATAAAATAAAAAATTTGGACTACTTTAAATTAATTTTTATTATCTTTTAAACATTTTTATTTTTACCTTCATTACATCTTCAGGTATTTTTACGTATAACTATGTTTATATATCATCATTGTTATTCGAAAAATCAGTAAAGTTTAACATTTAAATCATTTAATTAACCAAGTTCAATCAAATTGCTATAATTTAATTTATCTTTATGTATTATTATTTTTAACAAACTTTTGATTTAAAGTGTAAATATACATATGCATTTTCTGTATTCTTTTCATTTTATGTAGGGAAAATATGAGGAGCCAATGGAATATTTATACCATGTGTACAATGGAGGTTTATGAAGTATTAAAGATATAATCATTAGTGTTACCTTTTCCCATCAGCTGAAACTTTTGGGATGAGTGGTATTATGACATGGTATTAGAACGCTAGATCCGAAAAGAGTTTAAGTTTTTGGGAAGATGTTTATTATTTCGAGTACTCAGATGGTTATTTTAGATGGTATCAGGATGTTCATTTTGTAACTCAATAACTTATTGTACACATTGTACAAATAGTCCATTGTCTCTCTAGCGGGATCCTTTTATGTATTCTCTTCATCATCGTCTACTTCATTTTCTCTTTTTTTTTCTCTTTTATTGTCTCATCGTCACTACCACCACCTCCATCTCCTTCTCTTCTTTTTTTTCTCATTTAAATTTTTTCGATCTCCTCCTTCTTTTTTTCTCTTCTTCCTACTCCTCCTCCATCATCATTATTATTATCGTCGTCTTATATATATATATATATATATATATATATATATATATATATATATATATATATATATATATATATATATATATATATATATATAAACAGAAAAAAGAAAGAAAGAAATAAAGAAAAACAAAAGAAAGAAAAAAATATAATATTAAAGAAGATATTTTTGTGTTTTTGTAAAAAAATTTGGTGTAAAAACTAAGAAATTTATGTGTTGTTATTAGGAACGTTTGTTGTATTTGTATTCTAATAAATTTTGTATAATTCAAAACTCTTCCTCTTTTTCCTCTTCATTTTTTGCTGCTTCTTCTTCTTCTTTTTCATCATCTTATTATCCTTTTTTTTATTCATCTTTTTCTTCTTGTTTTATCTTCTCAAGTTCTTCTTGTTTTACTCTCTTAACAAAAATAAAAACAAAAAATCAAATAAAGAAAAAAAATACATAATGCTACAAAATTACTAGAAAGACGATAAACCTACATTCATTCAACTAAAAGAAAGAAAGAAATAAGAAAAAAAAAAAGAAAAAAGTGGAGCATTAAAGAAAACATTTTTTGTGCATTTATAGCAAAATTTCAGTATAAAAACTAAGAAATTTATGTATTACTATTAAGAAATTTTGGTGTAGTTTTATTCTGATAAGTTCTTTATAATTCAAAAATCTTCCTCTTACTCCTCCTCATCTTCTGCTATTTTTTTTTCTTCTTTTTATCATCATTATCCTCTTTTTTCTTCTTATTCATCTTTTTTTCTTCTTTTACCTTGTCAAATTTCTTCTTGTTTTACTCTCTTAATAAGAATAAAAAATAAAAAATAAAAAATATATAATGCTGTAAAATTACTAGAAAGAATATGAACCTATATTCATTCGACTAAAACAAAAAAAGAAATAAGAAAAAAATAAAAAATATAGCATTAAAGAAAACATTTTTGTACTTTTGTGATAAAATTTAGGTATAAAAACTAAGAAATTTATGTGTTATTGTTAAGAAATTTCAGTGTATTTATATTTTAATAAGTTCTGCATAATTCAAAATCATTTCTCTTCCTCTTCCTCATCTTCTGCTGCAACTTCTTCTTATTTTTTTTCATCATTATCATCATCTTTTTCTTCTTATTTTATCTTCTCAAGTTTCTTCTTATTTTACTCTCTTAACAAAAAAATCAAACAAAGAAGAAAAAGAAACATATAATGCTGCAAAATTACTAGGAAGAAAATAAACCTACATTCATTTAACTAAAAGAAAAAAGAAGTAAAGAAAAAAAATAAGAAAAAAATACAGCATTAAAGAAGACATTTTTGTGCTTTTGTAGTAAAATTTAGGTGTAAAAACTAAGAAATTTATGTGTTATTGTTCAGAAATTTCGGTGTATTTTTATTCTGATAAGTTCTGCATAATTCAAAACTCTTCCTCTTCCGTTTTCTTTTTCTCATCTTTTGCTGCTTCTTCTTCTTCTTCATCATCTTTTTCTTATTTCATTTTTTCATAATTCTTCTTATTTCATTCTCTTAAGAAGAATAAAATAAAAAAGAAGAAAAAAAAATCAATGCTGCAAAATTACTAGGAAAAAAATGAGGAAAAGAAAAATCGCAGCAACAACAGCAGCAATAAATGAATGAAGAAGAAAAGAAAACACGCGAAGGAGAAGAAGGAATGCGAAAAAGAAGAAGGAAGAGCTCGGAGAAAAAGAAGGAACGTGAAGAAGAAGAAGGATATGTTTGCATTAGTGAAGCACGCACGCGTGTGTACACGCTATGTGTAATGAAGTGGTTTTTATTGGGTTGGGATCAACTTGGTTAGATTTAGTTGCCAAAAAGACTTGGATGTGTAGTGGGACGGTTCTAAAATTATACTAATTAAAAAAATTAATTTTGATGTATTGACGGTGTAAAATATTTTATAGAGTTATACAATCTCATCCGTTTTTTTGAATAACCATTCACGCGATTAATGTAAAAAGTAATTATTTTTGTTGTTGTGATATTATGTAATTGAATATACGTGTAAAATTATTTTATATTACCGTGCATCAAAATAAAATTTAAAAAAAAATTGATTTTTTGGGAGAGAGATGGGACTATTGATAATATAAAATTAAAACTTTATTAATTAAATTAATAAAAAATTAGAATTTAAGATATATGATTTTTTAGTTAATATTTTTATTGAAATTAAAAATAGGATAAAATTAAATCTCTAGAAATAATATTGATATCTATGAAACTTAAGAGGATGAATAAAAAAAGTTTTGGACCAATGGGGAGCAGGCACGAGGCGAGAGAGTTGTATTGTTTATGGACCAGACACCAGAGAAACCACCACATCAACTCCAAAAAGTAAAAATGCCTTAAAAAAGCGAATCACAGTTGCGAGCGCACGAATCTAAGGCACTGTTTGGCTGGACAAGTTCCTTTTTCAGTTCTCTCTCTTTTCTTTTCTATCTTTGTTATTATTTGTTTATTGTTTAATAGTGGTCTTTCACTTTTCTACCCTCACACTCTCACGTGCCGCGCGTGTCCACCTCCATCTCTATTCTCTCGGCTTCCTTTTGCCTTTTCGGCTCATTATGTGTTATGTATAGCCGATTAAATTAGTCTATGAAAAATAAATTATTTTTTAAATTTATTTTTAAAAAATTTTATTAATTAAATTAGTCTCTTAAAAAATATAAATTAATTATTTTTATTTTTTAATTATTTTGTTAATAATTTTTATCTACAATTAATGATATAGAATATTAACTGATAATATAAATGATACTTAACATGTTCAATTCGACACTAAATAAATATCTTTATAAAAATTTATTAATTTAATCATTCAATTATATTGAAATTAGAGTTTATATAATTAAAAAATAACTAAATTAATATATTTTTATAAATATATTTGGTCAACATCTAATTAAATATATTAAGTATCATATATATTATTAATTAATATTTTATATCATTAGTCATTAATAAAAATTATTAATAAAATAAAAAATAAAATAATTAATTTATAATTTTAAAAAATTAATTTAATTAAAAAAATATTTTAAAAATAATTAAAAAAAAAACTCTTTTTCAAAGATTAATTTACTGTTAATCCTTTCAAGTGCTAATGAATTATCATTGTTGAATAACTTGACTAAATTTTTATTTTGGTCCTTGAGGATTATCCATTTTGGTTTTCGAAATTTAAACCTATCTATACGGTCCTCCAGATTTAAGTTCAGGCACCAATGTGGTCCTTCGACTCTTTTCGACGATGATTAGACAAACGAAATGCTGAGATGGCACCCTCTTTGTCACGTTGGATGATGAGTAAACGACGTCGTTTACCCTTAGCATCCAAACAAGTCATAAATGTCGTCGTTTTGTATAAGAAGGGAGAAGAAATGATGGAGACCCAAAATAAAGAATTCTTCTTTTTCTCTACCTCCACTATTCTTCATTTCTGACTTGTTTGGGCGCTAAGAGTAAACGATGTTATTTACTCATCATTCAACGTAGTAGGGAGGGTGCCATCTCAACACTCCGTTTGCCTAGTCATCGCCGGAAAAAGTCGAGGGACTATATTAATGTCCAGACTTAAATCTGGAGGACTAGTATAGATAATTTTAAATTTTGAGAACCAAATTAAATAATCACGTGAATTTTAGGGACCAAAATAAGTATTTAGTCGAGAAAACGCTTAAAATTTTAAAGAAAATCATTGTTGTTGGTAAGTACAGAAATCTTTGCCAAAGACACATTGGACGATAGAAATGACATAAGCATGATGCGTTTTGAAATTTATATTAGATACAATTGACACAAGGTTTTATAAAAGAGTCTTCTAAGTCTTTATATTTAGGCGATACTCTAGTCTACAACACTTCAATCATGCGTAGTATTAGAATTTTGATAAACATGAATTATTTTCGGGTAAACCAATTAATAATAAAGATAGAGTATGTTTTAAATTTTGTTAAATCAAAATTAAAAGAAAAATTTTATAAGGAAAAAATGAAAAATAATATTCTATAGATATTAAAAATTTATTTAAAACTTTTAATAAATATAAGTCTATTTTTTCTCAATATTAAATAAATAAATTAATTTAATCTCTAACTTTTTAAAATCACCAATTAAAATTTTTATTTTTAGAAATATAAATTTTATTAATCTCTTATATAATAATCAATTAAATTTCTGCCTTATAACTCCTAGAATTGTTGAAAGTTCATTGTAATTTAAACAAGGTTTAATTGTAATTATTTATAAATTATTAATGACTTAATCTTATTCGTTAATATTAATGTTTGATGGACATATTAGATTTAAAGGTAATGACATATATAAAGATGCATGGTTTTATCTACCCAATATTCGTTTTACCATTTTTATTTTACTGAAAATACTAAAAAATTGTCATCTTGGTTAAAATTTGAAAGAAAAGAAAAGAGAGAGAAACCAATTTTAAAGTTCAACTCTATCATAACCAAAATTTCTTATGACAACCAATTCAGGTAAAAATCACAACTTTTAAGACCCTAATTAATACTTCTGCTTAAATTAAGTTTACATGTGGCATCAGAATTATGTGTTTTGAAAGTATGTAATTTTCTTTGGTCTATCAAAATTGGATATTCGTAATCGTATATGTTCTATATGTTTTATTTTAAAAATTTTAATTTAGCCATAAATTATACTTTATGTATAAATTTAATTTTGAGTTCATGTTTAGTGTTGATGACGATTATAAATTTATTTTGGGTACTAATGTACTCTAATTTTATGAAAATCTATAAATATTTTATTTATAGTATTAAGTTTATTTTGATTATTTACTACACCAAAGTGACCAAATTATAATGTAAAATGTCAGTATAGTTAATAATGTGTTAATTAATTTTAGAATTAGATTTACCCAAAGATTTTTTTATTATTAATAGACTTAAAAAGAGAAAATTTATTATTTTTGAGTCAGATATATATATTATCCAAAGATGGTATATGTATTTGGCAGAGAATTTCAATCTTCAAATATAATAAATATGACATTTATTTGTATGTTAGTATATTGTAGAATTTTATCTAAAGGTGAACTATAATATGCTTTATTAGTAGATGATAAAATTAAAATTAATATGAGCATTGTATGATTAAATTACAAGTTTTTTAATTCATTCACAGACTTTCTTTGTTATCATGTTTAATGGCTTAAACTTCTTTGAATGGAATGGGCAAGTGAGTTCTATCTAGGTCTTTTGGATCTTGACTTGTCACTTTTGGAAGAAAAACCCATTATCAATGATGATAATGATGCAAATGAGAAGTATGCAACCCAGATATGATAACATTCTAATAGATTGAGTCTTATGTTTATGCGAATGACTATTGCAAACAATACTAAGACTATCGTTCCACAAATAGAAAGTACTAAAAAAATATCTTGCGTTTGTGTGGAAGACTGCTTCCGTTCGGCTTATAAGTCACTCACTAATACATTAACGTCACAGTTCACACCCATAAAATTTGATGGGTCTAAGAGCATGCAAGAGCATACTATTAAGATGACTAATATTGCTGTAAAATTAAAGTCAACCATGACTATTTTATGATGCAGTTCATTCTAAACTCACTACTTTTTGAGTACGAAAATTTTCAAATTAATTATAATGTTAATAAAAAAATGGGACGTTAATGAATTGATTGAAAAGTTCATACAGGAAGAAAATATACGTAAAAATGGTGGTGGTCATTCTGTCAACTTGCTTCAAGAAACTGGCAAATAAAAAAAAATTAAAGACAAAGCCCAAAAATTTTAAGAAGAAAGGACATGCCAATGCAAAACAGTGTCAAGAAAGGATGACATTTTAAAAAAGATTGTCGTAAACGTAAAGCATGGTTGGAAAAGAAATGTATATTTAAAACATATGTATGTACTTATGAATCAAATTTAATTGATATTCCTCATCATTCTTGGTGGCTTGATTATGATGTTAATACTGTGATTCCTTATGATCCAAACCACAAGCCAAAGTAAGATGTTCCTCTATATGAAAAACCGTGTGAAAGCACCAATTGAACGAATAGGAACTTATCGCTTGGTGTTGGATTCAAGCTTTCATTTTGATTTGCCTAAGACTCTTTATGTACCTTTAATGTTTAGGAATTTAATTTATGTTTCATAGTTGAAAAATTGTGATTTTTTTTAATAGTAGACATGGTTATTTTAATTTATTAAAAAATCTAATATTGTTGATTATGGTGTTCTAATTGATAGCTTATATAGATTAAAACTTCTTGATTAAATTTCTGAATCTTTGCTTATTGAATACCAGAATAACGTAGTTAGGCCAAATACGTCTAAAGAAAGTTATGCATTTTTGTGGCATAAATACTTGGGTCACATATCCAAGGAAAGAATGAAGAGATTAGTAAAGAATGAGATTTTACAAAATCTAAATGTTACTGATCTTGGTTTATGTGTGGATCGTATTAAGGAAAAACAAACCAAACAAAACAAGAAAGGTGCCACAAGAAGTAGTCAGCTTCTTGAAATTATACATACTGATATATGTGGACCTTTTGATGCTTCATCTATTGGTGGAAAAAAAATATTTCATCACTTTTATTGATGACTTTTCATATTATGAATATGTCTATTTGATTAAAGAAAAGTCTTAAGCGGTTGATGCTATTGAGATTTATATTAAAGAAGTTGAAAGACAATTAAACAAAAAAGTAAAAGTTGTTAGGTCAAATAGACGTGGTGAATATTATGAAAAACATAATAAAACAGGACAATGTCTTAGTCCATTTGTAAAACTTCTAGAAAGACATGGCATATGTATACAATACACAATGCCATACACACCGCAACAAAAATGGTGTGGCTGAAAGGTGTAATCGAACGTTAATGGATATTGTTAGAAGTATGATGAACAATTTTTCTTTACCTAAATTCTTGTAGATGTATGCATTAAAGACTGCCGTGTGTTTGCTAATAGAATTCCAAGTAAAGTTGTTCTAAAGACTCCTTTTGAGTTATGAATTAATAGAAAACCTAGTTTACAACATTTACATGTTTGGATTCTCCAGCAGAAACAAGAATATTTATTCCATAAGAAAAGAAATTAGATTCTCGAACATTGAGTGACTTTTTTATTGGCTATTCAGAGAAGTCTAAAGGGTATATTTTTTATTGTCCAAACTATATTCTAAGAATTGTAGAAATTGGTAATGCCAAATTCTTTAAAAATGATAAAGTTAGTGGGAGTGAAAATCATCAAAATATGAAAATAAAAAAATTAAAGTTAATGTTCCTATATATGTTGGTGTTCCTTTATCCATACTTACTCAAAGAGTTGTTCGAACTATTGTTGAACACATTAGTAATAATAAACAAAATTTAAATGATAATACTCCCAATGAAAAAATTAACTCACAAATATTAGAAAAAAATGAGTCTCTAAAAGTACCATTGAGGAGATTTCAAAGGAAAAGAAAGTAATATATTCAAAGCTATTATGAGACTTATTTACAAAAAGAAGACATTGAAATATCTAAAGATCCAGTTTCATTTACACAAGTCATAAATAGTGATGATTTAGAAAAATGGATTGATGCCATGAAAGAAGAGTTAAAATCCATGAAAGATAACATAGTTTGGGATATTGTTGAATTGCTAGAAGGTGCTAAATGTGTTGGTTGTAAATGGATCTTCAAAATTAATCGAGACACAAAAGGCAATATTGAACGATATAAAGCTAGACTTGTTGCAAAGAGATTTACTCAAAAGAATGGTGTTGATTATCATTATGGCACTTATGGCTCATTAAGACTTAGAGCTACATCAAATGGATGTAAAAATTGCCTTTTTGAATGGTGATCTTGATGAAGAAGTTTATATGGATCAACCTGAAAGTTTTTTAAATGAAGAAAAAAGTTGTATGGTGTGTAAACTTAAAAAATTAATATATGGACTGAAACAAGCTTCACGACAATGGTATATTAAGTTTCATAATTCCATTCTTTTTTTCGGTTTTGAAAAAAATTTTATTGATGTATGTATATACCGAAAGGTCAATGGAAGTAAGTTCATATTTCTAGTCTTATATGTTGATGATATTTTTCTTACAACAAATGATTTGAGAATGTTGCGTGAAACCAACGAATATCTTTCTAGGAATTTTGAAATGAAAGATATGGGGTAGGCATCCTATGTGATAGGAATTGAAATTTTTCGTGATAAATCACAAAAATTGTTAGGATTGTCTCAGAAGGCCCATATAAATAAGGTTCTAGAGAGGTTTAATATGAAAAAGTGTTCTGCAAGAATTACATCAATTCAAAAAGGGATAAATTTAATCTTATACAATGCCCAAAAAATGATACAGAACGGAAGCAAATAGAAGTGATTCCATATAGTTCTGTAGTGGGTAGTCTTATGTATATGCAGACCTGCACAAGATCGGACATTAGATTTGAAATAGGAATGCTAGGAAGGTATCTTGGAGTAGATCATTGGAAAGCTGCAAAGAAGGTTTTAATGTATCTTTAAGGTACAAAGAATTATATGCTCATGTACAAAAGGTCTAGCCAATTAGAAGTAATTGGTTATTCAGATTCAGATTTTGGTGGATGTGTTGACACAAAGAAGTCTACATTTGGCTACTTATTCTTATTTGGAGAAGCTGCCATATCATAGAAAAGCTCTAAGCAAAGTGTTGTGGCAATATCTACTATGGAGGCAGAATTTGTAGCATGTTTTGAAGCTACAAATTAAGCTTTATGGCTGCAAAATTTTATTTCAAGACTTGGCATTGTTGACACAATTGCTAGGCCATTGAAAATTTATTGTGATAATTCCATAGCAGTATTTTTCTCCAAAAATGATAGATACTCTAAAGGTACAAAGAATATGAAAATAAAGTACCTTGGCATCAAGGAGGAAGTTCGGAAACAAAGAGTATCCATAGAACATGTTAGAACAGAACTTATGATTGCTAATTCATTGACTAAAGGATTTCAACTAAAGACATTTAAGGAACATATACATAGAATTGATCTTGGTTCTTTTAAATGATGCTAACACTCTGAGCTCATTATGTTTATTTATGTGTTTTCTGAACATTGATAGTTTGTTGTTTCAGTTAAAATAATATTATTTTATGAGTTATAACATAATGATCTAGAAATTTTATGGGATCGATATAAAATTGTGTTATTTATGTAGTTTGTATAGTAAGATTTTTAGGTCTTGTAGGATTTTTAGTTGTATTTTATTATTTTGCATATGTATATAATAAGCTTAGTCAAATAATGAAATTCTCCAAGAATTTTTATCTATAGGGCACCTCAATTGAGGGCACCCCAATTGATTGAAAAAAAAATTTAGGACTTGTTTGAATTATATATTGTGGAACATGATTTTTGAGCTGAGAACACAAGCATGTGAGACTTGAGCCTAATTGTATGGTTACATCATATGACCACTTATTTTCATTCTTGTGTGCATTATTTTATTTCTATGATTGTAATCTTTGATTTGTTTGATTCTTTATGTCTATTATTTTGTGTATGAATGCACTTATATGAATATGATTGAGGCCATTGTTTCAATTAGCTCACTTGCCCATATAGCCTACCTTTTATCTTCCATTGTTAACCAACTTTGAGCCTATGCCAAACCCATTTGTTCTTAATTGTAGCACATTACAAGTCTAAGTGAAAAATAATAAATGTCCTTTGTTTGGATCTTTGATTAGCTTAGGCTAGTGAGAGTGTTTATCATTTGATTTTAGGAGAGTTGGGAACACTGGGTAGAGATAAAAGCGTATTTTGTAGTTTTATTGAAAATCATGGGAATTGGGTACATATTCATGTATCAATTATGTAAAACCATATGCATTGATACTTTTGTATATACTTTGTTGCCAAAAAAAAAAAGAAAAGAAAAGAAAGAAAGAAAAAGAAAAGTAACAAAAAGGGGACAAAATACCCCAAACTTCAAAGTTTAATAAAAAAAATCAATGCATATGTGTGGTGATCACAAAAAAGAATGTATGAGTGTGTGAAAAAGTGAAGAATGGGTAGTTAGGCTAGCTTTGAATTGTATAGGTTGTTATATAGGTTAGGTGGGAAGTTTAAGTTAATCAAAGATTCAAATTTCGAGCTCACTTGACCATATATAACCCTACCTTGACCCTAGCCCCGTTACAACCTATGGGAAAGCCCTCATAATATTTGTATGCATGCATGAAATAATTGTCGATTGTTAGATGAAAAACAAATCTTAGAAAGCATGATTAGGGGAGAATTGAGTGAATCAACCTTATACACTTGAGTGCCTAGAGCGGATACACATCCGGTGAGGGTTCGATTGCTCAAATACATGTTTCCACCCATGATCATCTTTTCTTGCAAGTTTGTAAAATCTTTCAATGACTCAATTCAATTGTGGTTTGATATGATTGTTAATGCTTTAGCCCTTGTACTTATATGTATTCTTGGAAATTGATTGTTTTGACTAAGTAGATGCATTCATTTAGATAGATTGCATATAGATAGGTTGTACGTAGTTAGTTTGCATTGAATAAATGTTGATACCCTTTGCTTCTTTCTTGATTTTAGTATGAGGACATGCTTAGTTTAAGTGTGGGGAGGTTTGATAAACCCCAATTTTGTGGTTTATCTTGTGCTTATTTTAGGGGATTTTATCACCTTTTCCCACATTTATTCAATGAAATAGCATGGTTTTGTAATTCTCCTTTAATTTGTGCTTAAGTGTAAAAACATACTTTTTAGGCCCTAAATTGGTGACTTTAATTCACTTTAATTCCATTCGATACCTTGATGTGTTTGTTGAGTGATTTCAGGTTCACAAGGCAAGTATTGGATAGAAGAAATGAAGAGAAAAGCATACAAAGTGGAGAATTCATGAAGAAATGAGCATTTGGAGAATTGAGGGCCACGCGCACGCGTCATCCACGCGTACGCGTGCATTGGAGATTTGCAAGCCACGCGCACACGTCACCCACGCATACGCGTGAGTAGGAGTTTTGGCCAGCAATGCGCACGCGTCACCCACGCGTACGCGTGACGCTCGGCATGTGACCCACTTAAAGTAAAATCGCTGGTGGCGATTTCTGAGCTGCCCAGGCCCAAATCTAACTCGTTTCTAAGGGTATTTCATGCAGAATTGAAGGTTGAGCAAAGGGGGGGGCAATTGTTTAGAGTTTTGCATCATGTAGCTTAACTTTTAGAGAGAGAAGCTCTCTCTTCTCTCTAGAATTAGGGTTCCTAGGGTTAATTGCATCTTAGATTCATATTTAATTCCTTGTTTGCATCTTGCTTCTTCTATATTTTCATGCTCTAGTAGTGTAATTCTCTTGTTCCCTCTTGTCAATTTTCCTTTTCATGCCTCTTTGTTTAGGATTGATGAACACTTGTTGGATTTGAATTTTCTATTAATGCAATTGATGTTTGATGTTCTTTTTATTAATGATTTGAGTTGTGAATTTTACTTTTCTTACAATTGGTAGTTAGTAGATTTACTATTCCTTGCAATTCATTATGCTTTCCTTTTATGCATTCCAAGTGTTTGACAAAATGCTTGGTTGGATGTTAAAGTAGATTTTGAGCATTCTTGGCTTGAAAAGAGTAATTAGGTAATCTTGAGTCATGAATACCTAACTTATGTTGGTGATCTAGAATTGTTAGTTAATATAATTTTCATTGACTCTAATCTCTTGCTACTTCAATTAGTAAGTTGATTAGGACTTTTGGATTGAGATTAGCTAGTCTTGTTTGACTTTCTCTCATGGAAGATAACTTACACCTTCTTTCAACATTGGAGATGACGAAATAGAATAAATTCTTGTTAATTATTGTTATTAGTGACTAGGATAGAAAGCCTATATTCTCAACCCTTGCCATGAATGTCTCTCTCTTTATTAATTGCTTTCTTTAAATTGCTTTCTTGATTTATTTTTCTTGCCATCTACTTTCTTGTCCATTTATTTTCTTGCCCTTTATTAATCAAACCCCTTATCCCGTCATAGCCAATAATCATTCACTTCATTGCAATTCCTTGTGAGATGACCCGGAGTTTAAATACTTCAGTTAATTCTTATTTGGGGTTTGTTACTTGTGACAACCAAATTTAATTTGATTTGAGAATTGACTATTGGTTTGGACTATACTAACAACAGAATTATTTTGTGGAATCCCGAACCGGTATAAATCCTTGTATCAGTTTTTAGCATGTTTTGTTTAATTTTTATAAAAGTTTTCATAGGTTTTAGTATAAAATTCACATTTTTGGATTCTACTTTGAGTTTTTGTATTTTTGTACAATTTCAGGTATTTTCTGGCTGAAATTGAGGAGCTGGAGCAAAAGTCTGATTAAGAGACAGAGAAAGCACCGTAGATGCTGTTCGGATCTGACCTCCTTGCACTCAGAAGAGATTTTCTGGAGCTACAGAAGTCCAAATAGAGCGTTCTCAACGGCTATGAAAATTTGACTTCCAGAGCTTTCCAGCAATCTATAACAATTTATACTTTGCTTCAGAATTGAAGGCCTAAAACTGGCGTCCAACGCCAGCCTCCTACCCCATTCCAGGCGTCCAACGCCCAAGGAGAAGAGACCAGCATCCAAATACCCAAAGAGGACCCCTAGCCAGCATTCAACGCCCTAGAGGCCTCCTAGCACATGGATCTCATCAAAGCTCAGCCCAAACACTCACCAAGTGGGCTCCAGAAGTGAATTTTAGCACTAAAAAGATTATTTTACCCTTTCTTATGTAATCCCTAGTCATTTGTTTAGTATTTAAAGAACTTTTACACTCTCATTAAGGGGGGACGCACACCATATTTCATTTAACATTGTATTTTCTATCAGTATGAGTTTCTAAACCCCTTAGGTTGAGGGGAGGAGCTCTGCTGAGTTTTATGGATTAATAAAAGTATTACTGTTTCTCTTCAATCCGTGTTTGATTCTCTATTCTAAGATGTATCTTCATTCTTCATCAATATGAATGCGTTGAATTGGCATAAGGTTATCACATTCTACATGGGTTCAGAGTGAGTCTTTCATCGGACAATAATGAACCACCAGCTTGATTATACATCTCTTAGACGGCTAATCCACGACTTCGACGGGGACTTCTCAAGACACCAATTTAGCCAATTTATAGGGAGATTAGGGTCTCTGTGGTAGAGGCTAGAACCCAAAGGCGCAGCATCCTCCGATCCGGAAGATTCAACCTTGTCTGTGGCATTTTGAGTAGGAACACCGAGAAGAATGAACTGCATGAGCTTCACCCTCAATCAGAATGGATCCGCACTAACCCTGGGGTTCAGATCTGGAGGAGTATTGGTGGCTGCTCAAACCAGCGTCAATCACATATAGCCTTCTATAGAAGAAATCATTCACAATTGAAGAAGACAGTAATACCAGAGTTAATCCACAAGGACAAAGCATCTCCAAGCCTTAACCACCTTCTTATCATAGTTTACACTACTTCTGAGTTCTGATTACCCTTTTTCTTTATCTCCTCTTATGCAATTAAATATATCAACCTAGTTTAGATCTCACAAATCCAACAACTCTTCTATTCACCTGACTAAGATCTGCAAGATAACCATAGCTTGCTTCAAGCCACAATCCTCGTGGGATCGACCCTGACTCGCTCAGGTATTACTTGGACGACCCAGTGCACTTGCTGGTTCAGTTGTACGAAGTGTGAAAATTCGTGCACTAGATGTAAAGGTCTTCAACCTTCACTAAGACATCCTCTACTAGTCCATAAGCCATTTTCATGGACTTATCTGCTATCTCTAGAGAGATTGTTGCAGCTTGTACCTCAAAGATTTCCAACCTCTCCAATACAGAGAGAGACGTGAGGTTTATGCTTGACCCTAGGTCACACAAAGCCTTATCATAGGTCATTGTACCTATTGCGCAAGGGATTAAGAAGCATCCAAGATCCAGCTTCTTCTGAGGTAACTTATGCTGAACCAAGGCATTGAGCTCCTTGGTTAGCACTGGATGTTCTTCCTCCAATGGCTCTGTGCCAAACAACTTGGCATTCAGCTTCGTCAGAATTCCTAGGTACCGAGCAACTTACTCTTCCCTAGCTTCCTCTTCCTCATCAGAGGAGGAGTACTCTGCAGATTCTATGATCTTCAACCAAGCATTCAAGGGAACTTCAATGGGTTCCTCATGAACCTTGGGTTCTATCAATTCTTCAATAGGAAAGTTCTCAGTGGGATGAGGGTTACCAACTATCCCTATTGTGGTGTTCAATGCCAGAACCTGTATTTCAACGCCCATCATGCATCCCTTCACTGGCATTCAACGCCAGTGGTTGTGCTTTTTTGGGCGTTGAACGTCCAGTAAGGACCTTCTTACTGGCGTTCAACGCCAGTGATGGTGCCTTCAAGGTCTTCCTTACTGGCGTTCAATGCTAAATCATCTCCTTCAAATTCGGCCTCAATGTCCATTGTGATGGCCTTGCACTCTTCTCTTGGATTTACTTTAATGTTACTAGGAAGAGTGTTAGGAGGCTCGGGAATTCTCTTACTTAGTTGACTAATTTGTACCTCCAGATTTCTAATGGAGGACCTTATTTCAGTTATGAAACTATGAGTGGTCTTAGAGAGGTTAGAAACTATTGTGACTAAGTCAGAAAGGCTCTGCCTAGGAGTCTCCATATATTCTTGAGAAGATGGGAATGGTGGTCTGTTGTTGAACCTATTTTAGTTTCTTCCACCTTGATTATTGATGAAGCCTTGTTGAGGCTTCTGTTGATCTTTCCCTGAAAGGTTAGGATGATTCCTCCATGATGGATTGTAGGTGTTTCCATAGGATTCTCCCATGTAATTCACCTCTTCCATTGTAGGTTGATCTGGATCATAAGCTTCTCCTTCATAGGAGGCTTCTTGAATGCTGCCAGTTGCAGCTTGTAATCCAGTCAATTACTGAGAGATCATATTGACCTGCTGGGTCAAGATCTTTATGAGGCAATATGGCATTTAGGGTGTCAACCTTTAGAACTCCAATTCTCTAAGCTACCCCGTTGTTCATAGGGTTTCTCATAGAAGTGTACATGAATTGGTTGTTTGCAACCATTTCAATGAGTTCCTATGCCTCTTTAGGCATTTTCTGCGTGGAGTGATCCACGTGCAGAATGGTCCAAGGATATCTTGGATATCTCAGATAGACCATCATAGAAGATTCCTAGGATAGACCACTCTGAGAGCATGTCAGGAGGGCACCTCCTGATCAGTTGCTTGTATCTTTTTTAAGCTTCATAGAGGGATTCACCCTCTTTTTATCTGAAGATTTGAACTTCCAGTCTGAGCTTGCTCATCTTTTGAGGTGGAAAAAACTTGGCCAAGAAAGTATTGACCAACTTTTTTCAAGAGTCTAGGCTTTCTTTAGGTTGTGAATCCAACCATATCCTAGCTCTGTCTATAACAGCAAAAGGGAAAAGCATAAGTCTATAGACCTCAAGATCCACTCCATTGGTCTTAATAGTGTCACATATTTGCAAGAATTCAGATAAGAACTGATGTGGATCCTCCAGTGGAAGTCCATGGAACTTGCAATTCTGTTGCATTAGAGAGACTAACTGAGGCTTAAGCTCAAAGTTGTTAGCTCTAATGGCAGGTATAGAGATACTTCTGCCATAGAAGTCAGTAGTGGGTGTAGTGAAATCACCGAGAATCTTCCTTGCATCTCCTTCATTATTCGGTTCAGTTGCCATGTCTGTACTTTTAGTTTCTTGTTCGAAAAGTTCTGTGAGATCTCTTCTGGAATTTTGTGCTTTAACTTGTTTCAAATGCTTCCTTAGAGTCCTCTCAGGTTCAGGATCAAGATCAAAGAGAGGTTCTTTATCTCTGTTCCTGCTCATAAATAAGAAAAAGAAAATAAGAAAGAAAAAGAATGAGAGCTCTATGTCAAAGAATAGAGAACTCCTTGTGAGATGTGAAGAAGAAAGAAGAATGAAGATAGAAAGAATAGATGAAGAATTCGAATAAAAGGGGGTAGAGAATTCGAAAATTAAGAAGTAGAAAGAGAAACTAGAATTAAAATATTTTTTATTTTTATTTTATTTATTAATTAAATAGAAAATTAGAGGCTAATTAACTAAAAATATTTTGAAAATTGAATGATGATTTTCGAAAAAGAAGAGAGAGAAAGTAGGAGATTTTCGAAAAGAGAGAGGAATTAGTTAGGAAGTTTTGAAAAAGAAGAAAGAGAAAACAAGTAACTAATTAAAAAAAGATTTGAAAATAAGATAAGATTTGAAAAAGATTTAAATTTGAAATTTGGAATTGAATTAAGATAAGATAAGATTTTGAAAATTGAATCTTAAATTTTGAAGTTTGAATTTGAAACAAGATAAGATAAAGAATTGAAATTTAATGAAAGATAACAAAAGATAAGATAAAAATTTGAAAAAGTTCTGAATTTTAAATTTTAAAAGAAAGATAAGATAAGATAAAATCACAATTAAAAGAAAAGATTTGAAAACGATTTTAAAAAGATAAGATTTGAAATTTGAAATTTGAAACTAAGATAAGATAAGATAGTGATTTGAAATTAAAATTTGAAAAATCTTTGGAATTTTCGAAAATCAAGATAAAAAAAAGATATATTTTTTTATTTTTTTGAATTAATGAAGAAAGAGAAAAACAACCAAAAGACACTAAAGTTAAAATTTTTTAGATCTAAGACTCTAAATTTTCAAAAATTGAAAGAGAAAAATACCAAAAGACATCAAACTAAAAAATTTAAAGATCAAAATAAGAAAAGAAACAAAAACAACTTGAATACCAAAAAAGAACATCCACAAGACACCAAACGTAAGATTTTTGAAATCAAAGAAACTTAAAGACTCAAGATGACTCAAAAAGACACCAAACTTAAAGATTGATACAAGACTCAAACAAAAGACACTATTTTTGAAAATTTTTGGAAAAAGAAAATAAGAAATTCGAAACTTTAACAAGAACAAGAACAAAGACTCAAATAAAAAGATAAAGATCAAAAAGAAAAGCAAAGATTTTTTGAAAAACTTTTTATTTTTTTTCGAAAAAGAAAAATAAAAGACTCAAACAAAATAGTAAAAAGTACCTAATCTAAGCAACAAGATAATCGTTAGTTTGTCAAATTCGAACAATTCCTGGCAACAACGCCAAAAACTTGGTGCGCGAAATAAGAACTCGCACAACTAAACCAGCAAGTGCACTGGGTCGTCCAAGTAATACTTGAGGTGAGTCAGAGTCGATCCCACGGAGATTGTTGCTATGAATCAAGCTATGGACACCTTTTAGATCTTAGTCAGGCGATTAGAAAAGATAGTTTGTTGAGTTAAACGCATAAAACAGGAATAGGAATGAAATTACTTAATTTGAGTGAAACCAGTAATAAGAGAACGGTTGAGGCTTCGGAGATGCTTCATTCTTCTGGATCAACCTTTTCTACTGTCTTTCTCCAACTATGAGTGATTCCTTCCATGGAAGGCTGTAAGTTATCAACGCCAGTTTAATGGCCGCCAATCTTCCTCTCTTAGGCCGAACGCCAGGTTTAGTAGTGTGTGCCCAATCTGAATGAGGGTGAAGCTCCTACAGTTCATCCCCTTGATGATCCTACTCAAAATGCCACAGACAAGGTCGAATATTCTAGATCAGAGAATGCTACGCCCTTGGTTCTAGCCTCTACCACAAAGACCCTAATCTCCCCATACCTCGGCTTAACTGGTGTCTCGAGAAGTCCCCAACGAAGTCGTAGATAAGCCGTCTATGAGATATATAATCAAGCTGGTGGTTCAGTGATCTCTGGTTAAGGACTCACACTGAACCCATGTAGAATGAAGATGATTGTCATGGATCATCCCATTCATAAGGTTGAAGAACAAAGATACATCTTAGAATAGAGTCACACACAAATTTAATGGAACAGTAGTACTTTTATTAATCCATGAAAATTAATACAATGGAAACGTGAAAGTGGGCAATAGTTCAAAAGTCCCTAACAATAGTGAACTCTTGTCTATATATACTAACCTAATGACTAAGGATTACAGAAATAAGATAAACTAAGTTGACAGTACGAAAATTCACTTACGGGGCCCACTTGATGAGTGTTTGTTCTAAGCTTGAGTGTCTCCCATGAGCTAGGGTCCCTTAGGGGCGTTGAACGCTAGCTAGGGACACCCTTTTGGGCATTGGACGCTAGCCACCCCGTTGTGGGCGTTGAACACCAGGAATGGGACAGATGGTTGGCGTTGAATGCCAGTTTTTGGCCTTCATTTCCGAAGTAAAGTATGGACTATTATATATTTCTTTAAAGCCCTGAATGTTATCTTTCCATAGCCATTGAGAGCGCACCATTTGGACTTCTGTAGCTCCAAAAAAGCTCTTTCGAGTGCATGGAGGTCAGATCCTGACAGCATCTGCAGTGCTTTCTCTGTTTCTGAATCAGACTTTTGCTCAAGCTCTTCTATTTCAGCCAAAAAATACCTGAAATCATCATAAAACACACAAACTCAAAGTAGAATTCAAAAATATGAATTTTGCACTAAAGCCTATGAAAATATAATAAAACTTAAATAAAACATAATAAAAACTATATGAAAATAATACCAAAAAACGTATAAAATATCTGCTCATCAATGCTTCAACAGCCTCTGTTGCTATAGGTTGAATCGGATTCACTTGACTCTGATTGAGTTCTTCATCTTGGAGGAATGCTTCTTTAACTTAGAGAGCACTATCCAAAGTTCATGAAATCTTCACAGAGAAACTCTTCAAAACTAATCTCAAAACCCTGGTTCTCTCTCCTTGTCTATAGAAGAGTAAAAAAATTTCTTTTATATCCCCTTGTATGTTGCTGAGCTGTACTCCTCAGAGTCAACTCCTCGAGCTGTGTGCTACCAACTTAGCCTTTCATTATCTTCCATTAATCCCTAAATTAGGGATTTTGGAACAGATCCTTTTTGCTTGACCGAAGACATTTGAGTAGCAAAGAGAAAGTTGTTCAGTGATAAATCCAAATTCGAACCATTAATAATGTGCTTTGGCTCCAAGAAACTTTGTGAACCATTGATTTATAGCAGCAGAGATCAAAGACTTCTTTCTTCATTTAACCAAAAATGGTGTCGCAGAAAGTTGGAGAAGGAGTGAAGAAATTAACATGCATGCAAATGGAAATAAATCACCTTTAACTTTTGACTTGGCTTCCTGTGGTTTGATTTGGGTGATTAGACATTTACTTTCTTTGATTAAGCTTTCTCTTTCTTTCTTTTTTGATGAAATGAACAAGTGGAACGAAGCTTTCTCTCTCTCTTTTCTTTCTGGTTCTTTTACTGAAGCAAACATGTGAACTTTGGCTTTGGAGATGGAGTCTTCATGGGCTTGTGTTGGATTTGTTTTATTTAGCCCGGCTGTTTTCTTTGCATTATTTTCTATGAGTTTCGTTGCTTAGAAAGACCACTAAAAATCTTGTTTTTGTTTTCTTCCAATTGGGCTGCTGATTCTTTGACCTGCAACACTTAACCAAACACAATCAAAACTAATTGGATGATTAACCCAATAAAATAATGTTTGTCATCATTAAATTAAGTTAGTTAAATTCTCAGCTCAACAAGGTCGAAAGAAAAATTCTTTCCTCCTAACAAAGGAGTCTTATCTTTTGCCAAATTAAGAGATCGACACACAAAAGAAGGCCCATCTTTTAATTCTTCATCAAAAGCAGATTCATTGTTCGACTATTCCTCACTCATGCAGTAATTAACCTTTTTATTAAAAAAGCATTTTCTTTTGTTCGATTCTTGTTCTTCTTTTTTTTTATTTAATTTTTCAATTTGTTGTATTTTATCAGCCAACTAGGCTAAGTCGAGGAATTATTGATTCACCAATTTCTTTCGAATGTTAAAACCAAGTCCATTGATAGACATCTTGACTATTTCAGGTTCAGGAATAGGTGTGAAATATTTATTTCTCATATATTTGAACCGGATAAAATAGTCATCGATTGACTCAATTTTTTCTCTTTTCACTGTGAAATGTGAATAAGTCTGACAAAATTACTTTCATTTCTCCCATGAAGAATTGATCATGAAAACTTCTTTCTAATTGAACCATCTAAGAATCAAATTAGCTTCCAAATTTAAAAAATAAGTAAAAGCATTCTTTGTTAGTGAAGAGAAAAATATCTCATTTTCAAATATTTATTATTGGCCAACTCGCCTATTTCGACTGAATAACGAGCGATGTGCTCTACAGTCGATTCTCCACTTTTTCCTGCAAACTTTGTGAGAGATTTAGGAGTTTTGACTCCTCTTGGGAGTTCAGCTTGCAAGACATAATCTGAAAAGGGGGATATAAAATAAGGTTGATTCGTCACCCCTATATTTAATTCTACTCTATTTAAAATTTGCTCGACAGCTTGAGTTATGTTTTGACCATAAGCATGAGCAGCATTGTTTGCTCTGGCTTCATTTAATACTCTATTTAGGTCTTTCCCTCTATTCAATATTAGAAAAGGATTATTAGGCTGAAAATATCTTATAGGAGGAATCGTCGGTCGATTGATTGCTTCTGCAATATCATCGACTCATCAAGTAACTTGCTCTATTTTGACATTGTTATTATCTAACATGGGGTTTAATACCGTAGCCATCTATTGAGTAAGCATATTTACTAAATCATGATGGCTATCCTCAATTTGTTGTCTAAATACATCCAAAGATTTAACTGTGTTAGGCGAAGATGTCCAGACAGGAATCTATCTCGATATTTTTGGGAATATAGAAGTACAGGTCTCTCCTATCGACACCTTAGGTTCCCCTATGCCCTGTGTCGAAATGACATTTGACACCGTAGGAATTGATTGTGGAATGAGAACAGATCCTAGATATGGAGGATTGTTTATTAAGGGTTGATAGGCATTATAATTTGCCATGTAAGGATAGTATTGATTGTGTGCACCCATTGGAAGATAACCTAAAAGAGATGTTGGATTATACAAAGGATTATTTCTTATAGTGTTAGCATCTTCAGCAGATATGGCATTAAGATTCTCCAGAGGTGGTGAATAATTTAGAGGTAATCCATATTGAGGCCATGTGACGGGTATGGCCATTAGAATATCTTCTGTCGACCGTCGGCTCGAAAGCCTGGTCGAAAGGACTGCCTCTCTTTCGGCCCCTAGTGGAATCTCTACTATTATTATTCGACATATCCATCAAAGTTGAAGCTCTATCAGTCATGACTAAATTACCACTACGTAATTGCATACACAATTTGGCACAAATTTAACCCAGGGTCCCGTTGGGCATGCCAATTTGTTTCACTCATTTTTTGGTCGACTTTGACAGGTAGTGTCAAAACGATCTTGTATCAAGATTTCAAGTATCGGGATACGACTCCTCTGAAAAATCAATTTATGTCGAAATTAATAGTGGCATATTTATGAAAAACAAAATAAAAGAATAAATAATTAAATAAAGAAGACAATGAAAGTGTAAAAATATTGATCAAAGTAAAATAACAACAAAATTCAAAGAAAATAAAAGAAAATGAATCAAATAAACAAAAGGAAGCAAATTAAAAACTGACTTCTAATACTCGCATGTACTTATACTCCATTTTTCCGTCGTGTCGCTGGGACTGAAAATTTTATGAGTTTATGTGATTATCTAGTATTGTTAGTTTAAGTTCCCAAACTCTTTTGAGTTTCTACTTTTTATAGACAGTAGAGAACTGGAGATTAACTTGTCATGGAGTATGACCTTACCTTGACCATGAAGAATCTTGTCTCCCAAATTTTGACACCCACGTCTTCCTTAGTCTTCAAATTCTACGTTTTCTTCAGCTTGCTCCTTAAATTTAGCACACACGTTCTCCATTCATCCTAAAGGTCGAATAGCAAGACTTGATGCTTAAGAAAAGGAAATAATTGTCTTTCGACTTCGACTATCTTTATACCATATTTCTTCAACTTCAATTTACTTGTATTTGCTTTTGTAGTCGAAACTATTAAGAATCGAGAAGTTCTTATGTCGAGGAAAATCCATTTTCTGTACCAACAACCACAATTTTATTTACTCCACATCCACCTTCACCTGCACCACCAATTAATATTCATCCTATGACTACACGCTCCAAAATTAAAATTTCAAAACCAAAGCCTTAAACTGTTATTGGAGATTTAATTAATAACATTCCCACCAATGTATTAATTAAAGAGAAAGTTTAGGAACCAGCACTTTTATTAAAATTTGGCTAGCATTTAACCAGCAAAAGAAAGTGAGTAATTCCACATTATTTGATGAAATCTCACACCATTAAAAACACTAATAATAACTAATTGATGACTATAAATCACAAAATTTGCTGGCCTCTAACACTCCTTAAAAATCAAACTTAAAAGCTTGTTAAGTTCACTCCCTCATACACTAATTGGTTTAAAGTGGGTTTTTGTCATCAAACGTAGCCCTGACAATTCCATCAAGAAGTACAAAGCTAGACTAATGATAAAATGTTGCATCAAATCGAAGATATAGATTATTCACATATATTTAGTCCAGTTATTAAACCTGCTACAATTCGTATTATTCTATCTATTGCTCTTGCTAAATGTTGGGTTTTGTGTCAATTTGACTTCAATAACGATTTTCTAAATGGATAACTCACTGAAAAAGTGATAATGCTGCAACCACCAAGATTTACAAGTTTTAATTCTTTACAAGTTTGTAGATTGTTCAAAGCAATTTATGTTTGAAGCAAGCACCAAAAACTTGGTTCACCAAATTGAGCAGCACTCTTTTGAATTTTGGTTTCCATAGTACCAAAGCTGATATTCCTCTTTGTTTGTTAGCTTCACCAAGAACTCTGCTATACCATCTAGTTCTCAACTTGCTGACATATTAACCAAGGCTCTCTCAACTTCTCTATTCCTTAATTTTCGATCCAAGCTCAAAGTCTTCACTTCTAAAACCTTAAACTTGAGGAAAGATGTTAAGAGAAGTACAAAAACAGAAATAACCAACTCTGTTATAACAAAATTGAAAAATACTAGTTTACTTAGCCAACAAGAAAACTAGTCATAATCTTGTATTTCAATCTTGATTAGTATAAGTACCTATATTCTCATTGCTAATGTGACAAGCATATACAAAATTCATCTAGATTACATTTTATAAAACTGATTCTGCTACTCTTCTTCTACTCAATCTGTTTTTCATCTCTTTCTATAATTTCACATATATGAACACTAAAAATCAATCACCAATTATTTATTAGTATAGAAATATGTTAAAATATAAAATAATCACATATTCTATATTTATAATTAAATTATATAAACAATACAATCAAGCGTTATTCATAAGAAATATAATTAAATTAAATTTGCATTTATAATCAAAGTATGGTATAAAAATATGAAAAATTACAATACTGACTGATTTTTTTGTATTGAAAAAAAAAAGGTTGATTATACTTTTGTAGAAAAAGTTTGATCACTTTGTTAAAAAAAAAATTGTAAATAAAGCAACACATACAAATTTATAAAAATATGTGATGGTTAATTTGATAATTAATTACTAGTATTTATAGAAATTTTTGCTAAATATTTAGTGTTATACAGTTAATTTAAGCCAATATGTACTAGATAAAAGTTGTTAAAAAGGAAAAGAAAAGAAAATCTAAAAATGTGATCTAAATCTTAGAGTGCATGATTATAATTAGGTATTTTGTGCTCGTGTTTGCACGTTTCATTGCCGGGGATGTTGTCCTTTTTGCTGATGGGTTTGTTCATGCCTTCATGGTGACTTTGGTTTCAATGATGGGTCAACATTAATTTTCTATGCCTTATTAGCTTAGAGATTTACACATGTAGTTTTGAGCTTCTTTTTCTGCGTTCATCACGTTCAACCGTTTCTTGTTTTAGAAATAATAATAATAATAATAATAATAATAATAATAATAATAATAATAATAATAATAATAATATACAAATCACTTATATACAAATTTAAAGATGTAGTTATAAGTTTAGTTGAAATCTGTTACATTTTCTTTATAACTGCACAAAGGGGTCATGACTCATGAATGCAATATATATGGTAAACAAACAAAATGTTTAGCTAACAAGAGAAAATCAATTAAGTTTAGTCCAAAATTTTCTTATTTTATCTTTTTAATTATTGCTGAAATAATTAAATAATATATTAAATATTATATAAATATGTAATTATGAATATTACATGAAGTTAAACTCTAAACTAATTTTTGAGATTGACGATTTACACTAAAATAGTATTTTAAATTCCAATTGCACTATTTTAATTTCTGATATTAAAAAAAATGCACCACGTTAATCCCACGTATACCTTTGTAAGTGAGATGACATAATTCTTGCTACACTAGACATGGTAACAACTAATTAAGCTGGCACAAAAGTGATATTTGTACTAATTTGGTCCTTATTCTCCTTTATAATCCTAAATTATACAATGTTCTTTTTCTTTGAGTATCTTAGCACCGTTTCAACTCCATAATCATGATTGTTTGTGGAAGCCAGACATCAGGTTGTTCTATGCAATCAATCACGAGGACCTTAAGTCATATCAGAACATCAAGAGTACCAAAATAATTAATTGAGTTAATAGTCAAAATCGTTCTTTAAAGATACTTCGATCTCTACTTTCGTCTCCGAAAGATAAATTTAATCAAAATCGTCCTCGAAAGATTTAAAATTAATCACGTTAGTCCCTCCGTCTATTCTGTCACTAACAACGTTAATTTTGCAGACGTGGTACGTTAGTTTTTTTTGTCTTTATAGCCCAAAGAACAGAAACAGAACCCTAACTACCCAGAACCCGACCCACCCGTACCCGGCCCAAAAATAAATCCCTCCTCAACCCATCCGAGTAGCTTCGAGCCTCCATTCCCGTTCTGCTGCAACACAACCCCCGCAATGGTGGTTCTTCAAGCTTCACACTGCGCACCGTCTCCAGTAACCACCGCCGTCGTCGCCGGATGTTGCAGAGATACCACGCCTTGCCTGAACGTCAACCTCCGCCACCTATCAAGCGTCTTAAAGCCCCTGCTCCACAGCTGCTGCCACCGCCGCATCAATGGTATAGTGCTCACTTGCCACTCCCAATCCAATTCGGTTAGCCGCATCACAGAGCACTACTCATTAGCATGTTCAAGTTCGGCTTCCCCCCATTTTCAACATACCAATGTCTCTTAAAAACAATAACATCATCACAAAAATCACACCTCTCACTCCAGAGGCTTCATCCAAATTCAAACTTTGGTGTTATCTTGCAGAGACGAGAAGAAGAACAAGCACAAGCACAAGCGTAAGAGCCTATTGGTGATGGTGATGGTGATAGTGGTGAGTTTTGGAAGCAATCGGATAGGTTGGGATACAAGCCATGTTTGAGTTTCTCAAGAGATTATTGAAGAGCGAGTGAAGAGATTATGAAGAATAAAGAAAGTATCTTATGGTGGTGGTTTCTGGTGGAATGAATCAACAGAGGAATCAGATTGTTGATGTTGTTGTTATTGCTAGAATTCTGGGTGCTACTTGGTTGTTCCCATTTTGCAAGTCAATGTCATTTGGGGCGATGAAAGGTATCTACATAGGAATCAATTTCTTTCCATTGTTGGTATTGATTAAATATTGTTTCCTATTATAGCATTAGAATGGTGATTTTATTTTGACCATTGATGTGCAGTGAATTCGGTGATATATTTGATTTGAAACACTTCAAGAGCGTGCTCTCCGACGACGTGAGAGTGGTTTCGGTGCTGCCATCGACACATTTGATGACGAGGCCGGTGGAAGGAAGCCCTCCACCTCACGTTACTCCCATTTGGATACGTGCCAGGTATCATAGAAAGGTAACACTCTTTTGCTCTCTTCCTATCACTTTTCATTGCGGGGGTTGTGTTGCAGCAGGACGGAAATAGAGGCTCGAAGCTACTCAGATGGGTTGAAGAGGGATTCTCGAGGCGGGTACGGGTGGGTCGGGTTCTGGGTAGTTAAGGTTCTGTTTCTGTTTTTTGGACTTAACAGCCCATGACCAAAAAGATAAAAAAAAATAGCATGCCACGTTAGCAAAATTAATGTTGTTAGTGACAAAATAGACGGAGGGACTAACGTGTTTAATTTTAAATCTTTCGAGGATAATTTTGATGAAATTTATCTTTTGGTGACGAAAATAGAGATCGAAGTATCTTTCAGAAACGATTGACTATTAACTCATAATTAATTGTTAAAATTTAAGAATATGTACTATAAATCACATCATGAATCAAATTATGAGGCAACATATATATTTTAAATTTATGTATATTATAGATAATACTATTAAAATAGAAATATAAATTATATTTATGTAAACATACTTGGGTTGGTCACTATAACTCAATTATTACTATTTATTATTCGGAGATTAAGTCAAAAGAGCTTTAGAATTTTTATGACTCATAAATGCCCACCACTAACGTCGTAGTTGCACATAACAAAAAAAAGCCAGAACTTGCCTTATTTAGCATTAATTAATTATCGCAACAATTAATGAATGCTAAATAAGGTAAGTTATGGCTGTTTTTGGCTGATTTTCTTTGGTTACCAAATATTTCCGTATCTATAATTCGATAGTTACAATATATAATTTAGAGAAGTAATCAAAATAGACGTTAGGACTCCTAACACAACCGCACTATATTTGTTAATATCTCAGAGAATCATTCAAAGATCAGCACGTATATTATTTAACCGTTGTCACTGAACTTATTATATAATTCAAAACTGGATTATATCATATAATTATCGTACCATCAGATGATAATATATATAAGGTAAATAAGATAGAAGGTAAAAGACATCTCAAAACCTAATATTCACTTAAGTCACTTTTACTTATTTTTTTAAGTTATTGTTGACTTGAACATCAAAATACCTTTTATAAATACAAGGGTGTTCAAAATCGATCCAGACCGAACAAAACTGATCGATCGAACCGAAAAAATCAAAAACCAAATAAACCTAAAACTGAAAAAACCGAAAAAATTGTGTTTTACTATTTTTATTGTGGTTCGGTTCGGTTTTCGGTTTTGACTTTGAAAATCCTAACCGAACCGAGTTGAACCGGTTCAAAAAATAAAACAAAACCAACCCTCCTCCCACCCCCCACGTGACCTAACCTAGGCGCCAACCCTCTCACTCTGCTCTCTACTCTCAAAACCCACTCCCACTCTCCCAACAGCCAGCAGCCCAGCACCACCTACTCCCAACCTGCGTGAACCCCTTCCTCCCACCACCTCCCTGCACCGACGAACCCCTTCCTCTCACCACCTCCCAACGCTGCCGAACCCTTCCAGTCTTTCACACAGTGCCGCCGAACCCATCCTCCCAGCATCTCCTCGCGGACAGCACCAGCTAACACCATCATCGCGGAGCCAGCACCACCCCCGCCACCACCCACAACATCGTTTCTGGCCTCGCGGAGACGCGGACACTAGCCTACCCAGTAACCCCCAAGCCCCACCCCCAAACGAAGTACGAAACTTAGCCACTCTCTCCCTAGGTCTCACAGCCTCACTCTCTGTACCTCCAGCTGTGGCAAGTGACCGTTCCACCCATCACCTCGAGAGTTGTCAACGGTAGCTTCCAGTGGTACTGAAACTGATACTGTGATTGGAATCAAAAAACCCTAAATTGATTCAATAGCATGCAGCAAGTAATAAAAAATCCCTAGCTTCGAATCAATGTTCTTTTGAATCGCAATCTTCTTTCTATTATTTTTTCTCCTAATTTATGATATTCCATTTTTCGTCGTTGAAGGGTGGAGGATCCGACACAGAAGTGACATGGGAGGACGAGCAAAACATCAATAAGTTCGGAAGATTGAACAATCGCTTTCATGAGCTCGAGGATGAGATCAAAAATCGCTTCTGATTGTTGCTAGTTGTTGCTTTCTTGCTGGTTCAGTGTTCATTGTTTTATTTGTTGTTCATTGTTTAGAAAAATTGCTTCTGATTGCTAGTTCACTGATCATTGTTTAATTTATTTGTTGTTCTGTTTTTAATCTATTTATTGTTGTGTTTCTGCTCTTGAATTATTAGACCAAAGAAATTGGATTGTGAAACTTTAGAGTTGAGCTAGGCATCACATGCGCTTATGTTAGAGTATAGATATCTGGAGTTGATTAAGTGCTTCTCAGTGCCGTTTTTCATCTCTAAATAAATTGCTGTGGTTTTCTATGAATATGAATATTTTCCCTGATTTTTATGATCTAGGTTTTATGAATCTTATGATTAATTGATTACAATAATTGTTCAATTTTCTTAACTACCCCATGGAGTTCAGCTTTTCAATTGTTGAGAATTTTGAAAATTTTGATGCTTGATTCTCTTGTACATGTGGCGCTTTCCCAGCTTCCATTTGGGATCTCTTTTTTAAGTTTATAGTTTTTCTGTATTTTTATGATCTTATTTGGTGCATAAAATTAATATGGTAGCTGAATTAATTTGATGCTGATCCCATCTGGTTCCCAATTTTTCCCCAATACCATTGACATCCAAAATATGAACTATTAATACTTTTGCAATTGTTCACAGCTTCTAATAACTAATCAACTTTTCATACTGTAATTATAGTAGTCACTTCATTAAAATTGTATAATATGGAGCTTTTGGTTAAAACAAAAAAAATTGTAAAACTTTGAGATTGTAATGGGCACTAAAATTTTACTTGTAATCCTAATTGCTAGAAACAATTAATATGAATAATTGAAGTTGTAGTCTATTTCTGTTTCATTTCATATATGTATTGTGTTCAAAGTGTACATGTAATATTATGAGCAGTAGTTTATTTATGGAGAGAAGTTACTTATGTAGCCTTTTTGTTTTATTATTATAGGAGTTGGGAAGTCATGTCTTCTACTTCAATTCACTGGCAAGCGCTTTCAACCCGTCCATGACTTGAAAATTTATTTTTATTTTTCAGTTGTATTGACTATTGAACTTTTAATCTTCTTTAATTATCGTATTTGAATTCTTTTTGTCGTTAAATTTCATTAGATTAAGACTTTGTTAGCTATTGTGTATTTGTGTTTGTCAATTTCAATATTATGACTTTGTGAAATAATATGGTAGTATTTTTTCTTAATTGATTAAAAAAATCGAATCGAACCAAACCGATATTAATTAGTTTGGTTTAGTTCAGATGGCCTTGATAAAAAAATCGAACCAAACCGAACCACAATTTAATTAGACGATCGGATCGAATGACTTTTCTCTCAAAAACTGAATCAAACCGCACCGCGAACACCCCTATAAATACCTACCTCATTTGGTGTTGTTTGGAGTTTGGTGTATACCTCATTTATGAAAAAAAATAGAATAATATATCCTTTTCTACCATGAGTTATGCCTTGAACAGTTGAACTACACAAAAATATGTTATTGTTAATTATTAAAATTTAAACGTAAATGCATGAAATTCAAAAATTACTTAATAAATATATTCATTACTAATTTATAGATAACTAATATCAGAATTATTATCTTAAATGGTAAATCTCAAATGAATGCAATACAAATATGTATTTGACCGTCAAAGAATTAAAAAGATGTGGGTACTAATCTTTTGGTTAAGATGCGTAGAAATGTAAAATCAGTGCAAACGATTGACGTTTTCTTCCAAGTTCACGTATTCATTGTGTAATTTTCTAGGGTTAGAAGGCAAAGATGGAGCTAGGGTTATACAAGACACAGAGAAGCTAATAAGTGACAAGGCCAGCGCTAAAGAGGAAGGAGGGAGCCTCACCACTCTCTCAGCTTTCGACCAAAAACACCCTGTCGTTTACTCCCATTTGTCCGAGGCTCTATGGGACCACCTCTCCCTCACTCCCCAATCACCACGCGCCTCCTCACCCGCGCGTGATTTCCAACCATAAATATCTCACTATCGGAGCGTGACGTGTACCAAAGCGAAACCCACGTAGACCCCACCCATGATCCTTACGCAAAAATCTCACAAGCCCCCTCGATGCTCGCCACGTGTCCCATACACCCACTTTCACTACAGTGCATTCGTCCTCTTTATATATTAACCCTCCTCTTCCTAAAAAAGAAAGAAAGAAAAAAAGAAACGAAAAATTAAATCCCAACCCACCCATTTCTCTCTGTGTCTGACACTCACTCTCATACAAAGAAGAGAAAATAAAACACACTACAGAGACTCACGTTCACACATAACAGAACAGAAACCATCACTATAACAATAATAACCATAACCGCCCTTCTCTCTCCGCATCTTCTTCTCTTTGTGGTGGTTATTGATGGTGTCGATTAATGGGATGGAGCAGAACAACGTGATCGCACCGTTCGTTATAAAGACATATCACATGGTCAACGATCCGAGCACCGATTACCTTATAGCATGGGGCCCAGCGAACAACAGCTTCATCGTCGTCGACCCTCTCGACTTCTCTCAGTCTCTACTCCCTGCCTTCTTCAAGCACAACAACTTCTCCAGCTTCGTTCGCCAACTCAACACCTATGTTAGTGTCACTACCTATCTAATTCTTTCAATTCAATCCAATCTATACCCACTTCCCAAAACTGGGTTTATCTTATTTTCTCGACAAGCGGGTATTGATATTTGATGATGTTTTTCTTTTTTCTTTATAGGGTTTCAGAAAGGTGGATCCCGATAAGTGGGAGTTTGCAAACGAGTGGTTTCTGAGAGGGCAGAAGCACTTGCTGAAGAATATAGTTAGGAGAAAGCACGGGACGAGGAGCTATAATTCTTTGCATTTCAACAACCACCACCACGGTGGCAAGCAGCAGATTTTAGCGGCGGAGGAGCTCGACGATGAAGCCATGATGGTGGAGATAGCGAGGCTGAAGGAGGAGCAGAAGGCTTTGGAACAAGAGCTTCAAGGGATGAACAAGAGGTTGGAGACAACCGAGAAGAGACCACAGCAAATGATGGCCTTTCTATGCAAGGTCGTCGACGATCCCGAGGTTCTATCCAGGGTTCTTCTTGAGAGGGAGACCAGGCAAATCGCCGACAAGAAGCGCCGCCTTATCACGGCCGCGACCTCCTCGTCTTCGTCTTCCGGTGTTGCCATCAAGACGGAACTCGAGGAGGAGGAACCAACTGTCGGGAATATAATATCTTCTTCGCCGGAAACCGGCTTCGAAATTGATAATTTTTGCCACATGGCGTCGCCGTCGCCGCCGCAGGAAGCGGCGCCGGTGGCCATGGGGTGGTTGGGGCAGCCGCGGCCGAGGATTGGTCATCACTACCAACAGCAGGGGCATAATGGATATAGAAGTTATAATAACAATTATAATTATAGTTCCGCCGCCACACCGAAGCCGTTGACGGTGGTTCCTCCGACGGCGCCGCCGCAGGGTAATGGCACTGGTGGAGGTAAAGGTCACGTGAACTTTTTTAGTGAAATGGCGGCGGAGAATAGTCCACGGCCACCTTATCCGTTTTCACTATTAGAAGGTGGATTCTAAGATTGTATCTATTTTTGTTAGATTTTTACAATATCATGCATTATATATTCTATCTATGGTAATTAGTAAATTCTAGGGATATATATATATATATATATATATATTTTAACATTTACCTCTTTTTTTTTCCTTTCTTTTTTTTGTTCATACTTCATGTGGTTCTTATTTTCGGTTTTGTTTTCCTAATTATTATGCGAAAAGAAGAAGAAAAGGACATCATGATCTTCAACAAATTATCGTTAGATATTTGAGTTTGGGTTTTGTCATTGGTATATCTTTTGGTAAAATATGCTAAAAAGAATAACAAGGAGGAGAATGAGTTGGTGGACACGCATGCATATCAGAAAAACATGCAAAGATTATAATATATTAAGATGTAAAGTAAAAGTAAAAATTTAAGGTGGCTACTCCAATGAAGATTTAATGATTGTCATCATGTGAAGATATATCATTTTGACCATTGGATGATAGATTGTAGGACTTGATTTTATTTGAAGTAAAAGTGTTACCTTTATTTAAAGTGTTGCAAAATAAATAAGTTACACTTTTTAAACAAGGATCATCATGAGAAGATGTTTTTGGCATCTTCATGGGAGTAGCTGCCAAAATTTAAACTTTCTTCACTAAGGGAAAAACAAACGAAAGAAAATTAAAATCATCATTAACTTGCTGAAAAGATTACCGCAATTGGATCTATTATATTGATAAGGGCACGCACTTCGAATTTTAAAAGGCCAGGGTGCATATATATATGGAAGCAGGCGTCCATAGGCTAAAATTTTTAGATATGGATAATTTTAATGTGAAATACGACAATATTTGTTCATTTTGGTATTTTACAATGCTATGATGGTAGTACAAAACGTCACTAACATTTTGTAAAACAAATATTTTTTTAAATATAAAAAAACAAAACGTCACCAACGTTTTGTAAAAAAATATTTTTTAATTATAAAATGAGAAAACGTCATTGACGTTTTGTAAAAAAAATATTATTTTAATTATATAAAGTGAAAACGTCACTGACGTTTTGTAAACACCCACAATAACGTTTAACACCTAATTTAGATCACTTTTAAAGACTTCACCACTCATAATCCAATATACAAAAATAAAAGTTCGGCGTCCATAACATATAGGAGAAATTAAACACTAGCTAGCAAATTAAAGTAGCAATACCTTTAATTTCATTACTTTTAATTGTTTAGTTCCCAGTTATTGAATTTCTTTTTTAAATTATTTGAAGGCATGATTGCTGTAGGTTGGGAACTGTTTTGGTACCCTATCTCAGGGATCGTATATACGACAATTTCAAATAAAACATATGGAATTTGAACGAAGAAATAAACAAAAATTATTTAATTTATATATCAAAATTAATTATTAAAATCAGTTATTAATATATTTTTATATAATATATAATTTAATTTATTTTTAATATATATTTTATGGTTATTTTGTTGTTGGGTAAATATTTGTTGTTTATCATATCGATTAAGTAGCATACCGGTGTCTATGTATTCTTTTATTATAAGTAGTACTAGATAAACAATTGTCTTTTAACCAAGTTCTTAATTTAAATTCATGTTCTGAAATTATTTATCTCTGTCTCTCTCTTTAATATATAGTTTTTTTTTGTCACCAAAAAATTTTTTCTTAATAATTTATGCAAATTATTATTTTAAATTATTACGGTTCTAAACTTTTAATAGAAATAGACAAATACGAACAAATTGTCTGTCCATTGATTATATATATATATATATATACTCTAATACTATATTATAAAATTAATTTTTTAAAATTTAACCAGATAGAAAAATCCACATAAATGCATATATAATTTTTTGTATATATTTATTTTTAATAAATCTATTAGAGATTTAATATAAATGATAATGCCAATATCGATATATTTTTATTTAGAATTTATTTTATTCAAATGATAATAATGCAATTAGTCTGCAATTGGCTTTGTAAACTCCGAGTAATAGCTCAAATGGCATAGACTCCCGATATTCAATTAAGAGGTTGCGGGTTCGAGTCTCCTATTTTTAGTGGTATTGGCTAATGAGTAATAGTTCAAATGGCATAGTCTTCCCATACTCAATTAAGAGGTTGCGGGTTCGAGTCTCCTATCTTTGGTAAAAAAAAAAACTCCGAGTAATTAGTAAATAACTAATCAATAAATTAATTATTAATCAAAGTAATGAGAAATGGGATTTGATAGTTTAATGTGATAGAGAAAATTAAAACGAGAATTTCGACATTAATTTTAAAGAATTTGGCCTAAAATTAGGACGAACTGGTCGAACTGAGCCCAAAAATGTGTCCCAAGCCCAACCCACACTTCACTAACACCATGAGCTCAACTCATTCCTTCCCAATTGCATGAGAAACACGCTGCTGAGGAAAGAGAAAAGGAAGAGAGCTCAAACCCTAACTCTCCTCAAACCTCTAAGAGGAACAAAATAAACAAGTTTCTTGGAGAGGAAACTAAGTACATAAACATTCGCACATAATATATAAGGTCATGGGAATGCAGAGGCAATCCTAGAACGCCGACACTCAAAATTATAAAGCTTAAGATTACTAAACAGAAACCGTAAAAGGGATCAGTATCTAGGAAATTCTAAACTCAACTTAAATTCTATCTTAACACTCAACCTGTCCACCTTTCCTCCGTTCCTCCATCTCTAGTGAATTTACAAACACAGACAAACAGGCAAAGCAAGCACAGGTATGAGACAAGTAGTGCAAGTAGCAATTATCATAATTATCATAATATATTCATTTAGGCAATCCCAAATTAACCATAGCAAACAAACAAACAAAATGCATATGATGAATGTATATCCTACTGGCCGTGAGCTCACGTGTCAGTTACTTCGCCAAAGCCCAACACATCTGGTAGCTAACCCAAACATTGGTCTCTAGGTTGCGCATCTCCAAGAGGATCATAAACGAAGGAGAGTGCCTTTCCACCTTCTCCTGGAGGTTTCAGGAAGGAGAGTGTCGTTCCATATCGAAGGAGTGTGCCTTTCCACCTTGCAATCAAAGAAGAATGTGGGGAAAACAATACGAAGGAGAGTGCATTTCCACCTTCCCCACATCCACATCACGACAAGAGAGGAAACTTCCGTTCTCAACTTGCCATCCGAACACATTTTCAAATTAATACGCAAGCGGGATCACACCCAGACCTTGCCATCTCGACCATTTCGGCCACATACACATCTTGACCATTATGGCCACATACAATCATCCCAAATCTCATCATTTATCATCATCATTTTCTTACATTCATTCTTTATAATCATAGCTTAGCCTGATCTCATACATACATTTCATATCATTACAATTTGTACCTAATTCTTCATTTAAAATTATTACTTCACTCTCAAGCTATCACCTTTTTCCTAGCTTCAACTAATTACTAGGCTTACTAGTAAGTTCTAGGGTTAAAATGACAAAAATAGAAGTTCAGAGGTTCGAAACCATGATTGAATGATAAAAATACAGGTGCTGGAAAAACAGAGTTTGTGCGGACGCACACAAGTGTGCGTGCGCACACCTTGCGAGAAACAGAGCGTGTGCGTGCGTGCACACACCAACCCAGAATTACTTGGCGTGCGTGCGCCTCACCTGTGCGAGCGGCACCAGCAGAAAGCATATCCTGGTGCGTGCGTGCGCACAACGGCGTGCATACGCACACTTTCTGAAAAACACCAGGTGTGCGTGCGCACAAAGACGTGCGTACGCATAGGTAAAGTTTCTGCTACTGCTGGGTGCGTGTGCACAACAGTGTGCGTGGGCACACACCAGAAATCCTGATTCTGCTGCATCTTTAAAATTTTCAGTTTTTAGCACCAGATTTCTGGCGTCCATAATTTCCTCTACAGAATTCAATTTTTCGCAAACCTTATATCGTTCTCAAGCTTATAAAACCCTCTTTAATTTAAAATAAATCTCATTTTCATCCAAAATTTTGAGGAACAAGTTATGGACTACCAAAATTCATCAAAAATCAATTCTTACCAAAATATACCAAACTTCCATTTTTACCAAAATCTCTTTTCATACCAAATATTTCACAACCAAGGCATACCAACACTCAACCCTTCCATACATTTTACAATACACCACACCCAACATTCTCAATCATTCAATAACTTCTTACATATTTACATACATCTTCACAATTTCAAATTCAAGACAATAACAATTATACTCATGTTTATACATAGCTCCCTTGTCACACATATCAACATGTACATTTAACCCTTTTATTCAACAATTACCCACAATAAGTACTTCACACCACTTTCATGAATGGCTCAACTCTTACATCAAGAATTGGCTAATTAATATCAAATATGCTAAGTCAATCTCCATCAAGTTCAATTAAATTCATCATCAAGCACCAACACCACACTGGCAACATAACCATTATCAATCACCACTCATTCTCAATATCATTTAAATAAATCTATCAAGGTTGCTAAACATTAACATACATGCACATTTCAACTTATCATATGGTTCTCTAGCCTAAGTTTTTCCAGGCCATTACATATTAAATACGCGAAACCTAAACCATACATTGGCCGATTTTCGCGTGTTGTCCAAGGCGAAACACCAACCAACACAGCCCCTCAAGCCCCCAAAATCATCAAAGCTCAAGTACCCAACCTCCACAAAGTTTCAATGCTTACAATCCAAGCTCCAACATATACACTTATACACTTAATTTCACATATATCACCATACATACTCAAAATTCACAATTTAATATACTAGAACCGAAATTGGCTAGGGTTAATGAACCTTACCTTGTATGTGCCTCAATCAAACCAAAGCCCACAAATTTCTCAAGTCAATCCTATAACATCAATTTAACCAAAATCTTACCACACCAAAATCCTAACATTTCAGAATTGAAGAAGAGAGAATAGAAGTTGAGATTATGATTTTCTCACCTTGAAAGGTACCAAGCTTTGTAGAGCTCGTCACTGCAGACGCGTGGCCGCAAACGGTGCGACGATCGGAGCTCCGAATCAAAAGTTGTAGTGAATTGAAATTTGGAGCAAGGGTTTGAGCTCTCTTCCTTTGCTCTTTCCTCAGCAACGTGTTTCTCATGCAATTGGGAAGAAATGAGATGAGTTCATGGTGTTAGTGAAGTGTGGGTTGGGCTTAGGCCTATTTTTGGGCCCGGTTCGACTGGTTTAGTCCGTTCGACCCAATTTTGGGCCAAATCTTTTAAAATTAGTGTCAAAATTTTCGTTTCAATTTTTTTTATCACATTAAACTATCAAATCCCATTTTCTCATTACTTTGATTAATAATTAATTTATTGATTAGTTATTTACTAATTACTCGGGATTTACATCGTTTCTTGTTTATTTTGTTCCTCTTAGAGGTTTGAAGAGAGTTAGGGTTTTCATTTATGTATTTTGGATTTTTGACATATGTATATATGTATATAAATATTCTCCGGCCAGCCTTAGCTTCGCAAGCTGAGTTAGGAGCTAGTTATTTTGTATCCTTGGTTCTCTATTCTCACTTTTTGTTTATTCTATACTTCTAAATCTTAGTTTTCTTCACACGCAAGTAATCCATATTTCTGAGTGTTGTGTTTTTTATTTTGTAATTTTGTTTTACTTGTCTTTCAAGGCTCCTCGTATATTACCCCTTTTCAATACCAATATATATATATATATTGGTATTGAAAAGGGGTAATATACTTTTAGAGGTCGTAATACCTTGCCACCTCAACTTTATGACTCAAGCATAAGACTCTGTATGATAGAGTGTTACAGGCTTTGTATAACTAACCAATCCCATTACGTCTACAAGGATTTTATCAACTCCTGCCAATTATTGCTTATAGCTGTATTTAATAAAAGTATCTTTATAGATATATCTAATGAAAATATTTTTTTTATGGCTGTATCTAATTAAAGTATTTTTGTGGATATGTCTCCTAGATATATCTCTTTATACATGTATTTTTTAATGGAAGTATCTTTGATATTAGTTATTGTTGATAATAAATTAATAAATAATATATTAATACTCTATATTTTTCATAACTAATATTGGTGCCTTTAGTTTTAAAAATTAAAAGATAAATTATAAATAAGAGCACTTTTAGAAATATAAATTGTGATCAGATGCTAACATTATTATCAAGTCTCACATGGCCTAAAATTCAAAATTTGAGAGCCTTTATAAATATGAAGTAATTCTTATTTTTTAACTTAGTTTTAGAAAATTAAGCTCATTTATTTTTTTTATATGGCATCAGAACCTGATTAAAAGTTGTTATTATTAAGTTACTTTCACACCACATAAAATTTTAAGTCATCCTTAAATTTTCACATTTTAAGTCTTTGTCAAGTCCTAAAATGAGAAAATTTTCAAGGCTCACATTTTCCTAAATAAAAATCTGATAACCTTTATAAGGAATTAAGAATAATTAAGGTACCGGCAACGATTATTTCTTAAACTAATTTTTGGGATAAATTAGATGATCTACTTATTTTCTTATAATTATTTTAGTAGTAAAGATATTGTCGATAGTAATTAGAAAATGTCCACGTTAATCTTTTCTATTAAAAAAAATAAAAAATACACCAACAAATAAATTTAAACACCCTTAGTTAAAAAAGAGCAAAAATATTATAAAAATGAATATTTTTAGGTTTTTTCAATTAATATTATCAAGTTTATTTTTTATTATAATCTTTTTACATATGTTTTTGGTTTTGCTTAAAGATTATATTATGAAAATTATATTTAATAATATCAATTGAGAAAAAAATTTAAAAGATCATTTTTCAAATACCATATAATTAAAGGTACAATAATAATATTCAAATACATTATTCACAATGGAAATGATATTAAAAAGCAAAAGAAAATCTAATAACAAAAAGAAAAAGAAAACGAAAAACTTAAAAAGGTAGGAAAAAGGCAAATTAGAATTCAATCATTGCGTTGGAAAAACTTCATCTTCATTCTGATAATGCTGATATCTACATATGAATACTTGCATCATAATTATTTGGGTTGGATCTTGCACTGCACCATTATTATTATTAGTTAGAGGTGAATTTATTATCTTATCATGAAAAAAAAAAAGTTAAAAACTAAAAAGTAAGCTGGAGGATATAGTTTCAACTTTCAACTTTCAAGAATGTGCCATTGAAGAGCAGCTAATTAAAACGATTATTTTGCGACAGCAGAAGATTCCTTCTTTGGAAGAATATTCGGCTCTATTAATTTTCAGACAAAAAGTAAAATTGATGAAAAATCACGTAGAAATATCTTTATATAAAATTGTTAATTAATAATTATTAAATAATTTGATATATTTATTTATTAGTTTTTGTCTATTTACTTTACATAAAAATAACTGTATATAAATATTTACTAGTAAAATTATATATTTATGGTTGACTCAAAAATTAAATGTAATTATTATTATTATAAAATTATTTTTTTTTAGAATTACATGGGATATAAATGATCTTTTATTTTAAGTATTTAACGCATCTTTTTCATACAAGTAGAGTAAAAATAGGTTAAACAATATGTAAGGAACTTACATTTGGTCTCTGTTTAGTTTGATTTATTTGACCTATTACAAAATAAGTTTAAATTTGAGACTTTTTAAAAAATTCTAAGTTTGTTAACATATAAATAGATCCATAGGAATTACATAGTTCAGATTACAGTTATATATATATGATGAGGGTATGATGATTCTTGGCTTTTCCAAATGAATTCTGATCCCTGAGGCTGTCTCCAATTCTTAATTAGCTAATAAACCCTAAACTCTTGTTGAATACCAAATGAATGGGAAGTATTTAGGATTATCTCTCTTCATTTAGTTACTTGGGGCTTGTTACAACATCATTTCATCAGAACATGTGATTTGTTTTTTTTTGTTCAATTAGTTGAATGTGTTAATGACTGCTGAAATTCTTGATTAAGGGTTCAATTTCATCTTTGAAATTATAAGTATGAATCAATTGACAATGATATATGTTATTGGCTTTTCAAATATTAAATTTTGTTTGTGAGTATTTTTTTATTAATAAGCTAAAGTGCTGGTCAAATTCAATCAAAACTAAGAGAGCAAGACCAGGAAGAAGAAAAGCCATAGTATATAGACGTGGTTGCTAACAGACAAGCAAGTTTCATTAAATTAAGGATTAGTGTTTCATTGTTAGCATTGTACTCTCTATTTTTTATTATTATTATTATTTTATCTTTTTAAGTTATGTAAGTGTATGTCTGGTTGGGAGGAAAAACAGAGTGGAAACTTTTAAGAACAATTTGATGTATAAAATAGTAAAATTATGAATAGAACTCATTTTTTTGAATTTATATTGTACATGCATGTATCCCTTAATAATTAAACATGTTCTAATAATCAAATTAATTTTTTTGAGAAAGGGGCAAAGGTAAAAATAAATAATAAAAAATACGAGTATCATGAAATTATTTCTCCCAAAAATTTAAGTTAATAAGAAGAAACAACATAAATAATTATATATTTAATAATACGTCTTTTAAAACAAAAGTCTCCTTCGGATTGATTTGATATTTTAAATTTTTTTTTTATCTTATGTTATTTTTTTTTGAATTTGTCAAAAAATGTTTTTTGGATATAAAATTTTGATATTATATTAATTTTTTTTTTAAAATTAAACTAATAAAAAAAGATAACATAAAATGATTTAACTTAATTTCAATTTCATAAAAAAAATATGATTAAACAGCTAAAGAAAAATACAAATGAAAACATAAATATATTAGTAGCTATACAGCCATAGAAGCAATATTCAACACATAATTACATATACGTACTCAAAACATTAAATGATCATTTTAGCAGCGAAAACAAAGATGAGATTCATTTCAGGTTCCTGCGTGAACCCACGTGAATCCCTAGCTATGGCTTTTGTATAATTGGAAAGGGTACTTTGACTCAACTCTTCACCTTTATAAATGTCATCATATATAATAAAAAAAATTAAGAGAGTAATAAATATTGTGATTTGTAATAATTAATTAATTATTATTAATATTTTAATAGTATAAAATTATATTTAATAATATAAAATTATTTATTTTTTTATTGATTAAGTACAGACTAAATTTTAACAAAAATATTCACTCTTTAGACTTTTTTTATAATCAATTCTTTAATCATTTAAAAGTATAATTTTTTTAATGAATTTATATATCTTGTATTCTAAAAGTATATGTTAAATTTATAAATTAATTTTTTTATTAAAAATATAAAAAATTTAAAATTTTAATATATTTATTTTATATTCATTAAATAAAAATATTTAAAATTTTTTATTAGCGATAAATTTATCAAGCACAGATATTAAATAAACTCTTTTTTTATCATTATTTATTAATATCAGATGAAACTTGAAGTCATAGAATAAAAATTTAAGTATTGTAGTTCAAAATATAGCTATGATGATATTCTTATTATTTTGGTAAATATTAATGTATATTATATTCTCAAATACTCAAAATTATACCGTTAAAAAATGAGTAGAAATATGATTATTTAATTTTTTAGAAAAAAATCATATAAAAAATTAATAACAATATAATAATAAATAGTGTATAATAGAATGGACTTCTATGTTATGATTGTTATCCTTTTAATTTGTTGCTATGTGATATGGCTATGTCCTATGTCTAATATATAATATGTGCCCACCTTTCCTTGTCCCCCTTTTGCCACCAGAAATTCATGACCTTGCTTCATCACTAGGTTCCTCATGCGCTCCTTCCCAATCCTCATTATTTCCCCACACTTTGTATATACATACTTTTATTTCAAATGTTCCTAGATATTCTAATAATTTTAAGCAATCTCAATTATAAAAAATATATATAATATATATTAATTAAAATTAATAATTAAAATTATTACAACATGGCTATTTTAAAAATATTTAAAAAAATCCATAATTTTAGTTTTTTACATCTCCCGGGAAACAATAAAGATTGAAAATGCAGGTCTATTATTATTCTTTGCTTCTAGCTAGCTAGGCTTTATAACCAATAAAAACTACCTACTACATAAATTATGAGAAAACAGCAAAGAAAACAACACTAACTCCAAAAAAACAAATATAATAATAAGGCACAATACTGCGTGCTATTGGCTCAAGAGAATATACTACTTTTTAATCACCCATTATGTTGGAGAAATTGTTAATTCTTTATGCATGTACGAATAACTCTATTTATTGTAATCTAGATGTATCTTTATATATATAGTACAGTGTAGCTTGAGGTTGAAGCTTTACGTTAGCTTTTTGAACTTCATTTTGAAAATGTTAAACACTTGTATAATATTTAATTTCCTTTAAACTTATATCCAGACTTGTTATAGCTTATTTTTTATCCTTTCTTTATAAAATTATAAAATAAAAAATATACTCAAAATACAAGCCAAATTATATTTCCATAATAATTGCAATGGATTTGGATTTTATATGCTTTTGACGATGAATTATCAGATGAAGTAGAGTAATATTACTTCATGCTAAAATAGTATCGTTTCGCTAAAATAACATATTGGTTGATGTTATAAGTTTCACTATTACAAAAAGTCAAAAACAATCTCATCAAACAAAAATGCTGTTATAAGTTCCACAGCGCATGAAACATCTCTCACCATGGAATATGCTGTTCTCATTTTTAGCCACAATTTCTCGCAAATTAAGATGTTTTTTTCTAATGATTTTAGATTTTTTTGTTAGTTTTTTTTTTTGTTTCTTTCTGTTATGTTTTAAATATTTTTTAATAATTTTTAATGTTTCTTTTTTATTATAAAGTTGATCAATTTATTAAAAAGTTGATCGAAAAAAATATTGGTTATCTATACTCTTTTTTTTTGTGAAAAATAATATCCGATTTATTATTTTCTTTAGTAATTCATAACTATATCATTACACTGCTTATGACTTACGAGATGAGCTATTCTCCCATTGGTTTGGTATTGAATAAGAATGAAAATCATGATAATAAAGAGATTAGCGAATAACCAATAAAAGAGGCCCACGCCTTGAGGGAGAACCGGATCGGGTCAACGATTATGAGGTATGAACGCTTGGAATTGATCACGTGGGACCCGACCCATGACAAGCCAGCTGGGGAACTGGGACACGCGTCACGATGCAAGGGCATCTTGGTGGTGATAGTGGGACCCACTAGGAGTTTCCAATAATAGAAGAAAAAGGGCAAGAAATATATTGAAAGAGGAATGGTGGGTCCCACGTGCATGAGATGGGACAAAACCCTTGGGTCTTTTCGCTTTTTTTAGAATAGGGGACCCCTCATCGGCTCGTGCAACGCACGTGGGGGCCACCACGATCGAGGGGACACGTGGCTGCGTACCAGTGAATGGTTTTTAATTTAGTTTTTAGTTTTTACCGCCTCACATGAGTTATGAGCGACGATATGGTGCTTCTCTGTCACACACTATTGTGGTGGGCGTTGCACCCATCACCTCCATTACTCTTTTGGCTCCACCACGTGTTTTATCCACAGTTGATCAACAGTATTTTATATGTATTTATTTATTTATTTAACTCTTGTAAAAACATAAGTTAAAAAATTTCAATCTTCTAAATTTTAAATTTTTATTTTAGAGAATAAAGTATAATCTTTTACTTTTAATAGTTTCTCTTTTATATTTTTTCTTGATTCTATCTATAAAATAAATTAAAAGATTATACTTTATCTTTTAAAATAAAATTCAAAACTTAGAAGATTCAAATTAAAGATAAAAACACAACAATATATATTTATTTATATTTTCATTGAGCTTTATTTTGCTTTATTGTCCAATGAAAATATTGTACAATATATAATATATTAGAGTAAACGATAAATAGGTTTCTGACTTTTTATCTTAAAAATAAATAAGTCTTTGACTAATTAAAAATATAAAAATATTTTTCACTTTCTAAAATGTGGGACATCTAAGTTTTTTCAAAAAATTAATTTGTCTTTATATATTTTAGATGGAGGAACTTAAATGTCTTGTATTTTAAAAAGTTAAGGACGTTTTTGTATTTTTAATTAGTTAGAAACTTATGTTTCTTTGAATTAAAAAATTAAGAATTTATTTATCTTTTTCTCTATTATTATTATTATTATTATTATTATTATTAAAGTATCCAAATAGGTCCCTAATAAAAAAAATTAACTAGGTCTCCAGTCCCCAAGATTATTAGATATATGCCATATACGTCCCTAACCCAGGTTTAGCCGGTTTACAGAACACTCTCTCTCTTCTACTATACGTGGAGGTGATTAGTGTGACATGTCAAGTTCAATGATACGCGTCACTTTCAGGACACATTAATCTATGTACACGTGGCCAAAACGACTTCATTTTATGGCTACTTCAAACGACATCATTTTGAATGGGATAGATTAGTCCCCAACTTTTGGCCTGAAAGTTTTATAAAATTAGGGTTTGTCTTTCAACTCTCTTCCAACGTAATCCATAGCTGATCTCTCTTCTGTGCTTTCAACCAAGACTATCGTAGGCTGAGGGAAGTTAATTGGTGATGACGATGGGAAGCAGCACGTCGACTACAAGTAGACATCGTGGTGGGAGATTTGCCAGCGATAGATTGAGCGTTGAAAGCACCACTTTCGGTGGTAAGAGGCGTTTTAGAAAAAAAGAACACCCTAAGTGCAAGTGTGGGATGTATGTTATAGTCATCCAGTCTCAGACAGTGAAAAATTCAAATAGAATCTTTTTTCGGATGTCCTTACTTTAAGGTATTTATAGGTTTTGTTCAATGTGAAGATTTTAATTTTGAAGAAATTTGTTAAGAATTAGATGGTGATTATTGGATGTATTACAGAAAAATTAACCACATTGTGATTTTTTCGCTAGTTTGACGACATTTTTGGTTATGTGAATGATTGCGTGGCAGATCGAAGTGAATTGGCTTATTTAAATGGTTCTTTGGGTGGTGCAGGTTTACATAGTGGTTTAAAAGAGAGAGTTAAGGAGTTGGAAGAATTGATATTTAAGAAAAAATGATAATGTTGTTAAAAAAGGTGAAATTTTTGCCTTTGTTAGTGGTTTGATATTAGGGACATTTGTAATTATTTTTTGTTGAAACTTTGGTGGGATTTAGAGTTGTAAATTTAATTGTTTTTTCAAATGATCTGATAATTTATAACATATAGAATGGCTATGATTATATTTTGGTGAATGTGGCATTGTACATGTAATCCCAAATTATAAGATAAGCAATACAAGAATTAAGGATATACTATTCTGTATATAAACTCAAAAAGATATGAAGTATTTAAACGATAAATAATAAAGTATCTTAAAATAGAGTATCTCATAAAGACATAAAAATCATAGAAGTGTATGTCATAAATCATAGATAATAAAGTATCTTAAAATAGAGTATGTTAAACAAATCACTTAAACCTTAAGTAAGAAAATTTTAAATAACAAAATATGACCATAAACTATTAACCATACAAGGCCAAAAACAGGGTCTATTTTCTTGAACAAGTAACATAAGTATTATTTAAAAAAAAATAAAATTTTACTAACAGATAGTTATTTCTTCTTAGAGACATTTAGACCTGGTGTAAGAATAAATTTGAAGAGTTTGAAAGTTGTACCACTTGTTGCAGCTGTCATTGTCTCTGCAGAGACACTAACTGGTCAATTCGGTCTCATTATAGTTTATTTCAGGGGTTTAAAAGGTTGTTGTGGAGGTCTAGCATACACATTTTTACTTTCTTAGTAGGTACATTCTGATAGTCCAAGACAGAAAGATATTAGGATTTAGTGTTAGGACAAATTTATTAGGACAATTCAACTCTTTATGATGTATCTTATAAATTAAATATATCCCTTAAGTCAAATAGGTCCCTGTCAAATTGGTCCTTCGAATAAAACAACTAATTGCTATCAAAGAATGCAGTCCAAAACATGTTATCACAAATCTCAAGTGTACAGTATATCACATTTAGTATTAGAAAGCAAGTGATAATTATGAATACCTGAGTTATTGGATAACTTTTTTTTGGATTTTTCCTTGACTTTATCTTCAGCATTAGTTCCTATTTTAAGAGCTCCCTTGCAAGTCTTGGAATTGTGGCCAGGCTTTCCACATTTTTCACAGGTGACTCTGAAAGTCTTTTTTACTTTAGTACTCTCTGGTCTATCTTTCACTAGATCTGGTCTCCTTCTTTTTATTGGACAACCTATTGGCTTCTTAATCTTGGGAGGAATTGAGTTTATTTCTATAGACTTTTTCCAATAATCTTCATTTTTGATAGAGCTAATGGAATGACCATATGTTGCTCTGAATGCATCCATCTTCAGCCACTTATTCACATATGTGTCTACTCTATCTCCCTTTTTAGCAATAGCAACTATGACATGTACATATAAAATACCTATAAGTGATAATCAACTACAATTAGATATATCATTTCTCACAATAACAAGTAAATTGTATAAATGTAAGTGTTATACCTGTAAGTTGCCACATGTTATATATACATGTGCTGTTATTCAAGTGCACTCTCAACTTCTTCATGTGTATTTGCACCTCAAATACATGTCTGGCATCATCTTCAGTCTATTGAATAGTCCAGTGCTTGGTGTAAGTATTTCACTCAACCTTTTTCACTCTTAGACTTTTCTCAATGTCTCTCTCTCTCAGCCTTTTACCTCTCAAAGACAATACAGAAAGATATACATTAAAATTGAACTACAAAACTGTAAAACATAAAGGAGATTGATGCGTAGCAGCCTTTGTTGTTATAAGTTGAACCGGATTTAGTTATCTGTTATTAAGATCTTCATCTTGGTAGAATACTTCTTTAACTTAGAAACATTGTCCAAAACGTTGAACTCTCCACAGGGAAGCTCTCAAACAAACTCATATTCTTGTTCTCTCTCCTTGCTTCAGAACAGAAAATCATTTTTCCTTTTGTACCTTGTGCAGAGTCACAATTTAAGTTTTTTTCAAATCAACTCTTTAGACTCTGATCTTTCTTAGCTTGTCACCTCTCTTTCTTCATTTAACCCCCAAATTAGGAATTTTAAAGCTGGTCTTTTTTGCTTGACTGAAAACCTCAGAGCAGCAAGAAAAAGCTTGTTCAGTGGTAATATCACTTTTAATACTTTCAAGAAATAAATTAATTTAGAATTGAAATATGCATTGAAGATGATTAATAAAATAAAATCGATATCACTTTAGAAATATAGTATCACTTTGATAGAAAATCAACAAAAATTGACACTCATATAATTATGTTGATGAAATAATTAAAAATAATATAATAAAATTTTAACTAAACTAAAACTAAGTATTGAAAAGATAAATTTTATTTTTTATTTTAAATTACTATTTATGATGTATAATCTCACAAATATTTATATGTCATTTTTGTAGAATCTAAAATAAAATTAAAATTAAATTAAATTATAAAAATAATTTTAAAAATAAAAAATATTCTTTATTCACCTAAAAATAACCCTTGTCAATTTGGCACTTGTTCATACAAGAAAGTAATTGTTGCTATTGGATTAACGATAAAAAAAAAAAAATTGATACGGATATTATGCTAAAAAAGTTGCGACTGTAAATGAGCAACGTTATATAATAATAATAATAATAATAATAATAATAATAATAATAATAATAATAATAATAATAATGATGGTTGCCCTGCTTTTTAATATTTTCTATTAGCCAATTCTACTTATAGTTGGTTGCATAGTTATCAGATTAATTCGGTCATATGACCGAATTATTGAATTACTGGTTTAATCAGTGGGTCATTGATTCACCCGATTAATCTGGTCATAATTAAAAAATAAAATTATATAAATAAAATTAAAATAATATTTTAAATTTAAAATATAAGTCTTTACAAATATTAATAATTCAATATCAATTTTTAAACATAACTAATGATCTAAAAAAAGATTTGGGCAGGAACAATTTATCTGGAATGTGCCTGGAGATATTTCTAAATATTCCTCTTTAAAATCTTTGTTAGTGGATCACAACCATCTTTCAAGAAAACATACCAGAGGCATTGACAGATCTATCAAACCTAACAATGATGGATCTCTCTGCTAATAACTTCAGTGGAAAAATTTCTAATAATCTTTCTATGATTCCTGGCTTGGTCTACTTTAACGTTTCTGGGAACAACCTTGACGGTGAGATACCTCCAGCATTGGACTCTAGATTCAACAATGCCTCTTCATTTGCAGGTAATGAGAAATTATGTGGGAAGCCGTTAGATAGAAAGTGCGAAGAGATGACCAAAAAAAACACAGCAACACAGCAACAACTAATGATAATCAACAACCACCAAAGTTCACTAATGATAATCAACAATAAATTTAACTATTCAACCAAAGTTCACTAAAATTTTCTCAGGTTCAACAACTCCTCTCAAAAACCAAATATAATAGCAGCAACCACCAGATTCAACAATAATTCTAACTAAAATTTGCATCAAATCAAAGAAAGAACAAAAAGAACAGCAACAAGAACTTTAAAAAACAAACATTTAACAAATAGAAAGAACAACAACTCTAAAATCAGATTCACCGAAATTAACATCGATCCAGAGAAAGAACAACAACAACAACTCTAAAAAAATCAACATTCAACAAACAAACAGAAAGAACAGCAACAACTCTAAAATTTGCTCAGGTTCACCAAAATTAGCATCGAAGCAGTGAAATAACAACAAAAAGCCAACAACAACTCCAAAAACTAAATAAAATAGCAACAACCACATTCAACAACCACCAGATTCACTGAAATCAGCATTGAACTAGAGAAAAAACAGGGTTAAAAACTGGAGCTCACCTGGTTGAGAAGACGACCACCACCACCACCCGAGGGAGCAGATGCTGCTAGGGGTGGTAAAACGGGTCGAACCCGTCGGGCCGATCCGCTAAACCCGCTAAAAAAGGCGGGTCGGGTTAGGATTTAGAACCCGCCAAATTAAAAAAACTCACCAAACTCGCACTGCCAAATTGGCGGGTTTTGGCGGGACGGGGCGGGGCAGTCCACCGGGCCGAAGATATTTTTTTTTCCTTTTTTTATTAAATAAAAGAGTGATTACTATTATAAAATTAATAATTATAGAATTTTTAAATACTTTTTTTATTTTTTGTTTATATTCTTCTTTTAGTTATTAGCTTTATTTATTTTATTTTATAATTTCGTATATATGTTCAAATTATGTGACTTATTTTTTAAAATAAAGATGATTCTACTGACAAATATTATTTTGAACAATTTTATTGAAGTTAAAAATTTAAAAAAAAATAGTAAAAAAATTATATTATAATTTAATTATTTTTTATTTGTATTTAATTTTTTAATTATTATTTTTTGGTTAATTATAATGAATTTTATTTTAAAAAAAAAAAAAAACAAAGTCAAGCGGGCTAGCCCGCCGACCCGCCAATCCGCCATAAAGCGGGACGGGTTAGCATTTTAAACCCATTTTAGTTGGCGGGGCGGACCGGTCCGCCCCGTTTTGGAGGCGGGTATAGGCGGGTTGGGGCGGGCCGACCCGCTTTGCCACCCCTAGATGCTGTTTTACTGGTTCCGACGAAGCGAACGCAAGGTCACGGACTCACGGTGACAGACCGAGAGAGCGATGAGGTGAGAGACCCAGAGTGACGCCGAGGGAGTGACGAACTGACGAACTGAGAGTGATGAACTGACGCCGAGAGAGTGATGAACTGCCGGCGCCGAGCTTGAGAGAGTGACGAGGTGAGGGTGAGCGGCTGCCCGCTGCCGACGCCAAGCTCGAGAGAGCAGAGACAGAGAGACGAGGGCACGAAGCTGGTTTGGGAGGTGGTTTCATTCAGTCTCAGATGCGAGGTTTATGGTTCAAAGCGAGGGTGAGGTGGGGTCTGAACCGATGCCATTTCAGGAAAAAAAAATTTAAAAAAAATTAATACATGACCCGGATCAAATTGGATTAACCAGCCGGGCCACCGGGTTTGCACGAAACCCTCGGGTCGAACCGAATTCGACCGGGTCTGTTGCATAAACGGTTCAACTGGTGGTTCGGTTCGACCAGGTGATCGAATTTTCGGTCAAACCAGTCGGATTGAGCCGAGTTTGATAACTATGATTGGTTGGGTCGAGTACTTGTTGGCTAGGATTGATATTTAATACCAATTCTTTTTTAAATTGATTGTTAATTTTATTTTTTTAGAAAGAAATAATTAAAAAGCCATCAGAATTTATTGTTTTTAGTCATTAATTAACTATCAATTTTTAAAAATATAAACTAAACTATATTGTTAGATTACTAAATTAAAGAAATTAAATTAATATCTAAAATTAATAAAAAAATAATAAATTCTAATAATTTTCTAACATTTCTTTTTTTTTTTAAGAAGAAAGGAAAATGGAAGAAGGTGAGTTAAATTTTAATCTTCATATAATGTATGTTTAGTTATGAAAAAATTTTATATTTGAATGAAAAAGTGAAATGAAAGAGAAAGATGTTGATATCAAGTGACATTTTTATTCTGCTATGAAAAAGAATGGTTCTATCTATTATAATAATTTTATATTTAATTTTAAATAAAATTTTTATTAAATCAAATAGTATTTTTATTCAAAAAATATATATAAATATATTATGACTAATTTTTAGTTTTTATAAACATTTTATATGTTCAATAAATTGATTCACTCACAAAGAAACTAAAATACACCAAAAGAAATGCAAATATAAATAAATGGATCAAACAATGTTAAACAAATATTATATAGCAATATTTTCACTAGAATTGAATAAGACTAATTTAACATTAAAAACTAGCTAGCTCAAAAAGTGAAAAATGTGAGTCTCCCACTTATAAATATTCTGAAGATTAGGGGTGTATATGGGTCGGGTGAAGTCGGATTTGATATGATTCAAACCCGACTTGAAATATACATCGGGTCTATTTATTAGACTCGAACTCGGTCCTAGACCCGATGAAACCAATACATTTTTGGGCCACAATTATACCGGGTAAAAATCGGGTGAAAACCGGGCCGTTAATATTACATTACGTTATACTTTCTTGTAAGCTAACATGTAAAAATATCCAAATTTCTAAGACTCCAACCATTAGTTAGCATGGTAAAATTTACTTAAAAAATATAACAAGAACCAACCATTCTTCAAAATTAAAGTATAACCACAATCAATACTAATATTGTCTAATAATACCAAATATTTAAATCAATACAAATAACACAATATTATGCATTAGTCTAAAGTCTTATGCATTCTAAATATAAAACATTAACTTATAGTCTTATAATGACTAATAACACAAAATATTAAGGTTTACAGTACTTAAATTCCATATAAGAATAGTCATAATCCATCACTAATAACACAAAATATTAATTGTGTATGATGACCGGGTCACCGGACTGACTTCGGGTGACCCGAACTATGACCCAGACCCGACCCGAAATAATAACCGGGTCTATTTTTGAGACCCTTACTCAACTCTAAACCCAATAAAATCACACCCTAATATGTTCAGGACCGGACCGGACCTTCAAGCCGAGCCGGGTCATGTGCACCCTACTGGAGATCATATTCCTGATAATCTTAAAAGATATGCAATTTGTAACATTATTCACTTTTCTAAAGCTTTGAAGTTACGACTAATTTAATTAAATATATAATTTATTAATTATTTTGTTTTAATGTACGTAACTCGATATATTATCCATAAAATTCTACAGTGATTTAAGAGGAAAATGAAATATGTCTTGTAAAAATATAAATACTTCTTTCATAAATGTATTTAGATAAGTGACTAGTGAAATTTTGTGTCATCATCCATACCATCAATTACAAAACTCTTAACCGAAGTGAATGTGGAGAGTTTACGAGTTAATTAATTCTGTTTAACCCTTTTATAATACTAGGAACCAAGATGGTTTCAGCCAAAAACTAACTAAATACTTCTGGATAAATCCAAAACTTCTACGTAAATGGTGTTTATGCTAGCATTATGATGTTTTTTTTTTTTGTAAATTGAATGATTCTGAATCCGTTTTTTGATTTACCATGTTTTAGGTATTTGGAGAGGGAAGAAGGGTGAAAAGAGAAGCTAATTAAATTAGTTTCTGTGATTCACGTTGTAATGATACTGAACGTATCTCCTCCTAATTTGAATGTGGTGAAACATTTAATAACCAATATTTTAAATCATAAATAAATAAAACTAATTACTATATTTATAATTAATTAAGTTGTTCTATTCTTGGCTGATTTGGAGTTGGTTCCATATACTTTTTCTTTTCCTTTTTAAAAAGATCTAAAAATCTATCTCCTACTTTATTTAGGACTCCAAAAATTAAAAAAAAAACAAAAACAAAAACAAAAACTGACCCAAGCCTAACAAAATAAAAATGTCATTTAAAAAAATAAAAAATATAATAAACAAACCCGTTTATTTAATCCGATAAGTTTTCTTACGAACCAAATCTGTATTTTACAAGTTCGTAAATATACTTGATATATAATTAGTCTACTTCGTTTACTCAAAAGCTTAAACGGCTGGATCGACTCGTTTAACAATCTTACACAAAATATATGATACTTTTAAAAGAGGATTTTGCATTAAAGTCGTTGGAAAAATTACCACTAAAGTTGTGAGCGAAGAGGAATCAGTGTTGATATCACACTTACCTTTAAGAACAACCACGTAATATTTATTTCTCTATAATAATAATAATAAGAGAGATAATCATACTCCAAAATTAAGATATGTCTTCAATTCGTTTAGGAATGGAAAAATAGTTTTTCACACTCAATTTTTTTTCTACGGTATTTCTCAATCTAGCAGGACAAAGATTAATCCGTCGTGATACTGAAATCTATTTAGGGTTTATTGCTGGCCCATAGATCACTGCATGTATAAAGTAAAATTCAAATTTTCGACACTTATTTAAACAAACTAGTGAACTAACCATTAGACCAATCCAACTTGATTATATTTCGCACTCAATTAATTAATAGATTGTGGTAATAGAATCTAGATATTTACGAGTAACGACAAAGGAAAATAGAAAATCCATTAAATAAACACAATATAATGCATGTGAAAGACTGAAAGTTGGTTTTGTGCGGGTGGCATTGCGACAATGTTGGTAATTCCTACATATATACACGTGTTTATTAATTTAATATAACCAAAATATGTATGCATATATAATTTCCGTGGCCAATAGTGATCCTACAATAATACTACATGATGAGAACCTTGATCGATGTTGAGAATATATATGGCAATAGATTATTATTGACGTACATATATGCTGAGGCATGGATTGGTTGAAATGGAACAAGTCAATGAGGATTGAGGACACTTATATGCAGTTGGTGGAATAAGATGGACCACAATCAAAGTATATTAAATTAAATTAACTTTTATGTATGGCTTTGTGGCTGAATGGTGCTGTGGCATTGTCATACATTTGACTTAATATGAGAGGGGAAGATAAGCAACAATAAAATGATGAATAATGCTATCTTTACTTCACCTCTCTATGTGGCATGCATTACTTGGTTCTCCCAAATAAAGGTTACAAGATCATCATAATAACTAAAGCATATGGTAAACCAACTTCAGTAGATCGAGTGATCAATTTACTCGTCCGCTTAAATAAGTGTTGAAAGTTTGAATTTTACCTTATGTATGTAGCAATTCATTGATTAGCAATAAACTCTTAAATCAAACTTAGACTTGTGACGGATTAATCCTTAGCATCTCGAATTAAGGAATACCATTAAAAAAAAATCTAAAGCATATGATATGTTTTAATACGAAACCAGTTGATAAAGTAACAGGAATATAAGGGTAGTTATGAGCTATATGTATAATCTTCCCTGCATATATATCAACACATAAAGGTTGAGAACTTTTTCTTTCTCTTTTAAAAAAATCTTTATTATATTTTATATTTTTTGAATTGTTTTATTTATGCTTCCTTTTAACAACACTTGGAAGCTCTATGTTCTCCTTCGTAGGCTATATTATGCCTTCTGATCTTTGGCATTGTGCGTTCTAGCAAAATTACATAGATCTCACTTTCTTTAAAAGTGGATACCTAATAAAAATTTTATAATTGTCTTTATATAAAAATATTTTATTTTAATTATTAAATGATAAATTTTAAAGTTTAATTTTATATATTATAAAAATATTATTTTTATTTAAAATATGACAAAACAAATAAATTACATTTTTTAAACTAAAATTATCATAAGAATATATTTTTGACATTTTTATTAGAGTAATTGTCTTCTTTAAATCTCAATTCATAATGGTTCACGTCTTCAAATAAAGCAGAACCCGGAGAGTTGAGTTATTATTATTCATGTTAAAATTTTAATATTAATACTAATTTAAAATTGAATTCAAATTAATAATAAAGGATGATTTGGTGCAAAATAATAAAATAAAATAATGAGTCAAATTTGCAAATTTACTATAAATAATATATTAATATTTAAATTCAATAAGTAAAAAATATTTAATTTTTATTCGGTTTAATGAATTCACAATTTCCTATAGATTTATCATTTGTAAATAGGTCCCTATAAAAAAAATTGTAATTGGATTTTTATACTTAAAAGTTTTATAATAGTTCTCTCATATCAAAATAATGTCAAAAGATACATAATATTATTTTTAGCTATATTTTTATAGAAAATAAATTAAAAAATCATAAATATTAAGGATTTAATTACAAACATAAAATTACAACGGGATGTTAGTTACAAATTAATAACATAGTATAAGATAATATATTTCATTGCATAATTTTACTTAATTGAATACAATATATTGAAATTATTGTAGTAATTTTTTTGAAAAATTAATATAGTAATTTTTATATATGTGGGATTTAATAAGATGAAAAATGATTGGAAAAATTAGGACATAGTCAAAGTTGCTCAATGACAAAATAACGTCAAATATGAAATTTTTGTTTTTGGTTATATGGGTCAAATATGAAATTTATTACTTGCCCAAACTTGAAATTGAATTAGGCCATCAAGAAAGAAATGAAAAAAAAAATTTGGCAAAACAATACTGTTTCTTTCCGAGTACTCCTTTTCTTTCATTCCCAAAAATTTAAATGGGTTTTGTTTTGCAACCTAACTAAACAAAAACAAATTTGGGGGAATCACTGTCAGCTTTTCATTAGCATAGGTTTAGCAATTGTGGTTTGGGTTGATGCTTTTGAGCCCTATGGTCACAAACCCATGTCCAACGTAACAATAGAGTAGCAGCTGAAGCCTTAGCCCCAAAATAACTTTCATCCATGTGTCAACTTGTTTTGGTACTCTATTGTTACGTTTTATTTTTTGTTAGATATCCTAATTTTAGGAATCACAACACACTTACACTACACATTCACCCATACAATACTAAAAGGTTTTTTTTAATATTTTTGAACTCGAGTGTAACATATTAAGAGGCACATAAATTATCATCGAGAATGAATCATTTCAATTTTTTTAACAATTAAAGGAATAAAGTGTAATCTCTTAGGTAGGCACAAAATAGGCACAATATTTAAAAGAGTTGTCTATTTTGTGCTTACCTTATTTTTTTTCAATTATTTGAAATGTCTAGTTAGAGAAAAACAGGCAGAAAAAAAATAGGATTAAAAGAAAACATGAAAAAGAACATTAAAAGATTAGAGATCATATTTTACTCTTTTAATAAAAAAAAAAATTAAAAGGATTCATTCACTCATTTATACTACTAACCTTAGGTAGATATTGACCGAAAAAATAAAAAAACACTTACCATAAATATTTTACTAAGTAATTATACTGCATTCATATTCAATTTGAGTGGATCAAGTAATTAACTTATTTATCCGCTTAATCGAGTGTTGAAATTTAAATATTGTCTTGTATCGAATTAAGAAATACTGTAAAAAAAAATCAATTAGAGATACTGAACCATAACATTAGTCTCTAATAGAATAAAAAGATATTACTTTAAATGTATTTTCACAAATGATAAAAATTGGGCCCTTATTTAAAAAAAGTTAGTTTCATAAAGGGATTAAATTGTCAAAAAAAAATTTTAAATAACAGACTAATTTAGCTTTTGACTTTATTAAAGGCTAATATGTTTGATATTTTAAAGGCCAAGGACTATTTTAAAAATTTACTCCTGTAATTATATAGCTTTTGGTTTCCGAAGTAAAATATTTTAATAGAAAGTATAAATAATGTTATAAGCGTTTATACATTGAATATTTTTGTTGATAATGCATTAGCAAAACAAAAATGTCACTAAACTTCTTCAATTTGCCCCATTACTTTTCCCTGAATTCCCTCAATGACGACCATTATTTTATTTTCTAAACTAATTAATTATGGAAAAAGGTGCGTCATTATAATTATTAGATTTATTTATTTCTTAATGAACATTAATATTCAATTATTACCATGACGACCCTTTAAAAAAAGAAAGAAAAAGGGCTTATTATTGCGCATATTTTTTTTAATCACTACTTTTTAGTGTGTTCTTTTAAATTTAAATTAGTCCTAATTAGAGAATCGAGTGAAAAAAAAAAGGATTAATTTGGAGAGCTAGTGAAATGATTAAAGTTGGGCCATTAAAATCTATACTGATTATAAAAACTACTAGTTGTTTACTTCTATCAAGTTTAGAAAATTTATTGATTCTGAACAAAAAAAATAGCATAACACCAGAAATTTATGCAAAATATTCACACAAATCTTAAAAAAAAAAATTTGCATAAATATTTATCAAAGATATAAATATTCATATATTTTTTTTATTAGTTTAATTTTTTTTTAAAAAATAATTTTATGACAACTATAAGATTAAACAACTTATGCTCCAACCTTAAAATTGGATCTGACTCAATTTCTCTTTCATGTTCAATCAAATAGATTACATGCATATACGGGTGAATTAATTATATTATTTCATTTGTTAATTTATGAATTGCTAATAATTATATATCACAATATTAGTGCTAAAATAGTACATATATTTGCCACATATATATTATTAAAAGATTTTATAAGATTGATATAGATCAATCCATGATATAGATAAAATTCCACTTATTATATATTTGGCATGCTAGCTAAGTAATCAAGATTTTATTTTTAAATATGGTTTGATCAATATATAATTATGATCAACAATTTCCATGCATACATGGCAAGTATGTCACCATTGACGTAGATAACACTTCCAATATTTAGCATTAATAATTCATGGTTTAAATATGTACTTTGGATTTGGAATATATTCATAATCCAACTAGAGAGAGGAAAATAAAGAGACATTCCCACAAATGTCTAATCAAACTTTTAATGTACAAGTGCTTAAAGGTTACACATATTATTCTCAGTGGTTCCTATAAAGGGTAGAACATGGTGGAATATATGTGCCCACAGAGATTCCTTTGTCTAATAGTTGACATATAACTCATGAACCCGTTTGAATGCTAAGAAACAACTATGATTTCTTAATTTAAAAACCTTATGTTTATCTAGATTCTAGGTTTAGAAAGGGAGACAACAAAACAAATAACCTCAACCTAACTCATTGTCCTTTTTTTTTCCTTCCTCTAACCAATTATGCTAGTTTACCTAGTTAGTGTATGGATGAAACATACATGATATATATATCAACCCGAAAATGTTTGGTAACCAAAGAAAATCAGCCAAAAACAGCCATGACTTACCTTATTTAACATTCATTAATTATTGTGACAATTAATGAATACTTAATAAGGTAAATTCTGACTGTTTTTATTTTTTGTCTTCTTAGTATTATCCATCAACCTAACTAGGTTTATATTAAAATCAACTACTAAAATCAGACACAAATATAAAATAAGTTAAATTAAGTTATTTTATATATTTATATATAAAAATAAGTTAAATTATAAATATATTTATATATAAATATATGATGACTGATTTTATTGGCTGATTTTAGTGTGCAAATAATATTTTTTATATATATTTAGATACACAGTAATTAACATTTAGAGGGCTTCTTGATATATATAGGTTTTTATTAATCTCAAGCATTGAGAACAAGTAGTATCTTTATTAATTAACATGTATTCACAATAGGAAAAGTTCAAATGCAATTTTTACCGGGTGTCCTGGTAGATTTGGATGACAATCAAATCATCATCACTGGTTACTGTATTTATTTACTTGGAAACTAATCTAATTGATCTCTTACTCTAATAAGGCAAAACAGTGTTATTATTTTATTATCTGTTCTAATATTGGGTTTTTTCTACTTTCTAACTGTGATCTTGAGTTTGAGAAAGCTTTAAGAATAATAAGTGTCATGAAATTATTTTTTAAAAAAATTAAATTAATAAAAAAATATATAAATAATTATATCTCTAATACTATTTTTTAAATAATTTTTTTTAGATTTATTTTAATTTTTACATAGATTATTTTTATATTCTTATTTGTCTTATTTTTTTTTTTGAAAAATAACAAAAATTAAACTCTAAATTTTTTAATCATAAAGATTCTAATATCATATCATAATTTTTTTTTAAATTTAAAGTGATAAAAAAATACATAAAAAATTATATTTCTAATAATAAATAAGATAAGCAGGATTAATAAGTTAGCTATAAATAAAGTTAGAACTTGCCTTATTTAGCATTTATTAATTGTCATAACAATTAATGAATGCTAAATAAAGCAAGTTATGACTGTTTTTTTGGCTGATTTTCTTTGGTTACCAAACATTTTCGTAAATAAATAGAGTTAGTAATAAATTTGCTGTGTTAGATTTTGATTACATGCATTTCTTTCTATTATCAGTTATTATTAGCTTTTTGTTAAGTCTTATTGGAGGTTTTCTTAATAAAATAAATAAATAATAACATTGAGGTATATCTAATGAATTTCTTTATTTTCTAATAACATAATTATTATAACTTTTGCTTTCTTTCTTAGCAAGAAACCTTCTTTAATTAATTTCTTCCACTACTAGTATATATGAACTTTTAGATACTTTCAATAGGTACGTAATTATGCCGAAATTAACAATTGTTAGATGCTTTTATTCGGAACTCGTAAATGTATAGTAAGATGCTTTAATTTTGTGTATATATTATAAGCTTAATTGTAAGAAAGAGAAGTTAAATTATACATTAAGATACGTATTATTATCGTTGAGAACGGGTAAAGTTAGAGTTGAAATATTCTCAACTCACAAATAAAATAAAATTGAATTTATATAAAAATCTCAACTTACAAATAAAATTAAAATTGAATCCAAATTCTACCCTATCCATTACCACCCCTAGTTGGACTATTCTTCAGAACTTGACATTCCTTAATTTCTTGATCACTGAATTTATTAGGTGTATATTCTCTACAATGGGATGATTTAATCTCCCCATTTATAAGTTATTGAAACAGTGCAATGGGATGGGCCTGTATCATAATTATAATATAATTAAGAAATAATGACGAATTTGATTTGTTTGGCAAAGTGATGCCAAGTGGGGACGTACGTTCCTAAAGATAATTAACAAACTTAATTAGTTAATTAATAGTTATTTTATATATAAATTAAAGGAGAGAGCCGACTTCTCATTGGAGTTTATATATTGCCATTATTTAAAATTTTAAATAACTTAATGCAAAGTGACATCTTATTCATTGTTATCTACCGTATGGAAATTTAATTGTCTAATAGCCATATAATCTGATAGATTCCGATGTCCATATTAATTAACAACTTTTTTCTAAAATCACATATTATATTAAATATATAATTATTTTATGTGTTTTTTTATATTTATTTAATATTTAAAAAAATAATGAAGCATTTTTTTAATAAAAATATATAAAATTCAATTCTTATTATCTTTTAAAAAAATTATATAAGAGAAATAAAAAAACTAATAAAAATGTGTACAAACCTAAAAAAAATTCTTACATAAAGAACCATATATAATTATTCATGCATCTCATTTTATTAATTTAATTTTAAAAAAATAATTTCATAATATATCAAAATTAGATTTGACAATTTATACTTCTATAAAAATAACATTATAAATTATTTAATTATTTATAATATCATTTTCATATAAAAACATGATCCTAACCGTAGGCTTTTTTATATAATTAAACATTAGAAAAGCTTTTATTTTCATAATACGCACCATTTTAAACTGATCCTAAAATACGCACGCCCAATTCGTGCATAGCAGTCGCGAAATGGAGTTTCCCTTAAATTCATGTGTGACCCCCACGAAATGGCGCAATGGCAGCAGCTTTCTCCATTTCTTTTCTGCCATCAACGAAATGGAGCCAATCCAATGACGGCGCATACGAGGTGGTGCAACTTAGGGGCAGCGCATGCGAATTGGCCAACCTGCTGGCGGCGCCAACGAAATGGAGAACCTCGTGCGTGGCGCCCACGAAAAGGTGTGGTCAAAGTACATGTTGCAGGAACCGTACCTCACATGCATTGACTATGTTGGGAGGCATGAGACACTTAGGAAGGGAACCAAGATCTTTATAAAAGAGTTGTGGGGAGGGGACCTCATGCACGGTTGAATTGAAGGGAACATATGGTTAAAAAAAAAATTGTATAAGTGGTAAAAGGAAGGTAGGAGAAGTTGGTCGTGCTGAAAAAATTTTTTTAATATGAGTGGGGGAGGGGTTAACGCAGAGGAGAACTTTAACCGGTTGGACGAACATCATATAGCGGCACATTTATTCCATAAGGTTTGTTTACGTCATTAAGTTGATAGTTGTCGTTAGCGATTATTCGACATAATTTTTTCCACGTTTAAAAATTTTTGTAATGTTTTTTGAATTATTGTATTTCTTGCTACCTTCTTTTGCAGCCGACACGTGTCCTTACTCCTCATGGCACGCTCGTCGATGTTTTCATGGTGGATCCTGCGGATCCAAGCATGGAAATTAGGCGGCAGAGGCTTGAGCCTTATCTGAGACGCACGGGATTTTACCACGCCTCTTTGATCAAGCGCTTCGAGTACGACAATCCACTTATTAGTGCCTTCGTTGAACGATGGTGACCGGAGACACACACCTTCCACCTCCCTTTTGGGCGAGTGTACGATAACCCTGGAGGATGTAGCAATGCAGTTAGGGTTACCTGTTGATGGTCAGCCCGTTAGTGGTACTTTGAGGTCATGGAGCAAGTTTCACCAAAGAGATATTTGGGAATGGTGTCATGAACTTCTAGGCGAGGTTCCCGCCGGCCACGTAGGGACAACAAAGTTCAACATAAAGCTGAAGTGGCTCAGAACTCGTCTTCAGCAAATGCCGCTTGACTTAGAAGATAATGGCCTCATGCAGTACGCATGGTGTTACATACTTTACTTGTTGGGAGGAGTGCTTCTTCCAGACAAGGCGAACAACACGGTGCATGTTCGATATCTGTCGTTATTGGCTGACTATGATGCCATCTGCACCTACAGTTGGGGGAGCGCCGTCCTCTATTGGTTATATCGTGCTATGTGCTTAGCAACAGATCCCAGTGTTGAGGGTATGGCCGGTTGTCATACGTTGCTCATGTCGTGGATATACTACAGATTACCTTTCTTCGCACCGAATGTCACGACAGTGTATAGTTTCCCTTTAGCCACAAGGTATGGTATATGTCTTCCCACTTTGTGAGTTTTATCAGATATCCTTTGCTGTTGGAAGATTTTTTTTTTAATTTTCTCCTTGTCGAACAGGTGGGCAGGCAAAAAAGGACAAAATGACTATGCTGAGCAGCACTTATTGAGGCACCGTCTAAGGTTGGACAATCTGCAGGTGGATGACGTTGGTGCTGGTTGTTATTAATGTGTTACCAACAACTGTGTATATGCCTTTAGTGACCGGGTTTCTTTCATGTGTAGTTTGTTTGGCAACCGTACATGGACCCCCGGATTCTCTCTAGAGTTCCGGCTGATTTCCTTGGCCACCCATATGGAGACTTTTATACGGCCGTTGTGCCTCTCATATTTTTCAGGTGGATTGAGATCCTAAATGTTGACCGAGTGCTACGTCAATTTGGGAGAAAGCAAGGACCACCAAACCCTCCTCTTAATATTGATACCTTCCATCGACAGTCGGCCCGCAATGATGTCGGATGGTGGCCGGCCAGACTATCTGAGTGGTTTGAGGTATGGGAAAACCGGCGAAGTGATGCATATAGGCTGCGCATTGATCAGGAAGAAGTACCATGAATCCTCAAATTAGTAGCTACATGTCTCCTCAAATTAGTCAGGAAGAAGTACCATGAATCTGTGTTCTCTCTTTTTACGAGGGCGAAAGCGACGGGCAGAATGCTGTTGTTTCCATCATGTGCTATGCCCATGAGAAGGGTGCCAGCGTACTTACCGTACAGGTGCGTTCCGTCTACTGACACCAGCGGCTTGCAATGCCTAAATGCTTGAACACACGAAGGGAACAACCAGAAGACCTGGTGAAACATAACACTATCACGGTCAAGCGTGTTTCCGACATAGTACGGAACCGTTTGGAGGTCAACAATTGTCCCTGTTGCGAAATTTGTTTACTTGGTCAAAGTTGGTAAGGAGTAAATGGACAACAAAGAGCAAAGACCATACAAAAGTAAAATGCAAGGAATACCTGGGACGAAAGCTTACAGCGCAATGAAGTATCTGCGCAGCTGGTGATACGACTCGTCTCAATCACCATAGATCCTTGCGATTGCCTTCTGCTTCGCGTGCCAAACCTTCTTGTAAGACACCTTGTACCCGTACGCTGACTCTACCAATCCTTGCAATACCTTTACACAAATAGTCGCATCAGCATGCACCATGGGGAATATGTGCTGGCATATCACATTGCTATCTAGTTGAGCGTGGTCTTGAGGCATTGAACTTGCCAAGCAACTATGAGGCCCTTCATATTTTCGAATTTCCCAAAATCTGGAAGACCTTGTCTTCGCAACCCGTACCATTCAACGACATTGATCACCGAACTTCTTGCATCGACATACATACCTCCTTTGGTCTGACTTTACGACCTTATACTCTGCACTCCTACAGATGTTGTAGTTTTTGACTGCCAGCATCGCTGTTTTCCGGTTCAGAAACTTTAACCCAATCTCGAGCTCCATCTCGCCTGAGAGAGGGTAGCTACTAGGTCTGTCCTCTGCGTTACTCGAATGCATTGCTCCAAGATTTAGGGACAGGTAGTGTGCAGGTGTACTGGAGGATACACCTCCACCTATCGGTTCGACAGGTGTTGGAGAAACAGAATCGCCATGCAGAGGTTGCATTTCCGGAACGGCTTCTACCTCATCACCACTGAATTCTTCAATGTCATCCTCGTCAGAACTTTCAGGGATGCCAACATCGGGATGCCTATCGAACCCAAGTAAGGTTGAAGTGGAGGGGCGCGCTTCACGAAGATTTGCATTCTGTTCCCGCACAACAAACGCATTGAAGTTTGGACTACGGGCCCTACTTGTATCCGGACCCGGTACAAAATCAGCCACTCCAAGATTTCTCACACCATCCACATTATTGGAACTGGACGAGCTTCCGCCAATATCCTAAATATTCAGACAAAGCTCCAATGAATATATGGTACCTATGCTGCGATGATAAGAGAACATCATTGACACCTGCTGATCAGATTTTATCTGCATTTTTTGATATGTAAACGAGTTGGCCACTGCAACCGGCATCCTGTACGTCAACTTCGTGATTTCTTTTTTCCCAACCATTCCGGTATGAACCAGAATTAGATTCTTTAGATCTTGTAACGATGTCTATGGTGGAATCATTATCCATAACGGATCATCGCAAACGAATGTAATACCTTCTGCTGTATGAGAAATTTCTCCATTGGGATATATAATTAAATACACGTTCTCCGAAGCCATACACAAAACAACCCAATCTGAATACCCAAAAAAAATTTTTAAGAGAGAAAGAAGCTTGTGAACTTGAGAGAGAATGTTGGAGAGTTGCAAGAGAGTGAATACAGAATGGCTTCTTCTGTGGTTGATCCAGTAGCGTTTATCTAGGCAAACCACGATCGCATTTCGTGGCCCGTGCACCAGAAGTGGCCAAACTCGCGTCCGCTGCAGTTGAGTTGGGGCCAACTCGTGGCCGCCGACCCAGATGTGCCCCATTTCGCAGGTGACAGACACTAAATGGAAACTGCACCATTTAGTGGGCGCTGCTATTGAGTTGGAACCTGCTGCTGCTTTTTCCATTTCATGGGCGCTCCACCAGAAATGAAGAGGAAACTCATTTCGTGGGTGACGGCTAAGACACGGACATGCGTATTTCCATAACGTTTTCCTACCGTGCGTATTTTGGGAATTAAAATTTTTGCCATGTTTAATTATATAAAAAAGCCCCTAACCGTATTCATCTAATTTTAAAAGGCACCAAAAGCCAACAAAAAAGGCCCTCAAATAATTATTTAAAGGAAAGAATGAACACTATGCTATATATATAGCTACTGGCTAGTAGGTATAGCACAGTAATAAGTACGCGTAAAGGCTAGGGATGCCAGTCTCATTTCCACTGTTCTATGTTCCACCTCAACGGTATCATGCGGGACATGCTAGGCTTAGCAATTAGAAAGCAGAATTAGAATAAATATTAAAAATTAACTTTTAACTAATCAATATTAATTAATTGTTTATTATAAAATTACCTTTTTCAGTTTTCACTTTTTAAAAGATTTAGAATCCTTTTGTCTGCGCTTTATTTTTTTTTGGTTTCCCACGGTATCCCCCAACCCGGCAGGTCAAGGACTAATCCGTCGCGGTACTGAGCTCCATTTAAGGGTTTGCCGCTGGCCAATGGGTTGCTGCATGCACAAGGCGGGATTCTTTTGTCTGCGCTTTATATTTTTTAAATATTTCCTATTTTCAAAATTTTATTAAAAAAAAGCAGATATTTATTATTTTTCATAAAATTTAAAAAATAAAATATACTAAAAATAAAAATAAAAAATAAAAAATAAAAATATTGATAAAATACACCCTTAAAATTTAAGATTAAAATATAAAATTTAAGATTTAGGATTTATATATAGTTAAAACTTAGGATAGTCAGCACACAGCAATGAATAGCTAATGACCGTATTAAGGGGTTGTATTAACTATTAAGGGGTTGTGTTTGTTTTTGAGAGGAAGATAAGATAAGACACGAAGAATAAGATATAAAGGACAGAGACACAAAATGTTGTGTTTTTGTATTCTATTTGGTGATAAATCAAAATAAATTATGAAAATTTATTTTTTTTTTATTTTTTTATTTAAAAAATTTGAGAAAAAAAATATAATTATAAAAAATTAATAAAAAAAAGTTATGTCTCTTATTAGTGTCTTTGTATCCTTCTTGTTAGAATGGACACAAAATACACTAATTTAGTATTTTTAGACACAATATCTATATTCATGTCTCATTTATTAAACACTATTTTATGTATCTGTATCTCTGTTTCAGTATCTTATCCCAGTCTAATGGATAACCGATGGCGAGAAATGAACTTTGTTGATAGAAGGAGAAAGTAGTGAAAAAAAATCAAAAAATAAATATAAAAGTAAAATGATAATTTTTCAAAAATAATTGACTATAATTGATAATATTGGCCGATGAAATGGTATTTCCTCGCCTAGTGAGATTGATAATATTATTATATAAATGCAATTAAGAAAAACTCCCAACAACTTATATTAATAATTATATTTTCATGACCTACTTATCCAAATGCAAGTGTCTTTATCAAGGGATTCACAGAGCAAGTATACGTGCATATATTTTTTTTTTGTTTTTAATTTATCTTATGTTTAATTTCTTTTTTTTTAATTAATAAATATCAAACTCTAAATTATTTAATCATAAAAAATTTAATATTAAGTCATTAATTATTTTTTTAATTTAAATAAATGAAAAATATATATAAATAATTATTATATATGTAAAGATATTGAGAATATCAAATTATATCTGACACATACACTTAAGTATTTTACCTTGTACCACCTTAGGCTTTTGTAATTGTTTGTGTGGCACGCATTATAATATGAAGTTGCCTCACGAGTTTAGATACCTAGGCGCGCGTGCCTTCCAGTTCAAAATTGATTGTGTTGAGTTGTGAATAACAAATAAAGAGTGGAACTGATTCTGTTGTCATGTTTAGATCACATACATTGATTATTTATTAGTGTACGTTTACATGGCCTGATAAAGTATAATCTTCACCTTTAACCTAAAGCCATACATAGCTTTTTGCTGTTTTATAGTTGACTGAAGCAAATGCTCTAATTATTTTTGCTGATAGCTACAAGAGTCAGCATGCTTCACATAACTTTTGTTGTTTCTGTTAATTTATTTTGTATCTTAGCATCCTAGGGAAGAAAAAAGGGAGTAGTATATATTATTGCTGTAATATCTTAATCAATTACACCAAATTGTAAAGCATATGTAAATTTATGAATATTGTAGGTTTTATTTAGCTAGCATCGCCCACAGATTAAAAATGATAAGTTTTGTTAGTCATGCAACATTATTCAAATTGTCTTATGATATACTATTTGGCATATATATTAACTTAAATGAGATCATATGGTAACTAAAATCATGACTGGTTAATATTGTTAGATATAATCATTTGTATTTTAATTCCTCTACGTTACCAACAGCATTTCTGTCAATTTCTGCCAACTCTTATTTATAACTGTATTTAATGAAAGTGTTTTTGTGGATGTGTCTAATAAAAATGTCTTTTTTATGACTATTTAATAGAAGTGTCTTTATAGATATATTTTCTAGATGTGTCTCTTTATATATGTGTTTAAAATATAATAATTAATTGTTGTTGATAATAAATTGGCAATAAGTTGGTAGATAATATGTTGGTATCCTATACTTTTTTTTTGTATTTTTATCTATTAATTTAAATTTTTTAGAATAAATAATTTTATCGCACAATACCAAAATAATTTTAGAAATAATAGTAGTAGTGTTGTTAAAAAGAGTAAAAAGAGTTACTGATTCTATTAATCAGTTATAATAGATTCTTTAAAAGATTGTTAGCTTGCATGCTTTTCATTCAATAATACAAGTTAATAGCCTTTTCAAAAAATCTGTTATAACTAATTAAAAGAATTACTAACTTTTTTTTTCACTCTTTTTAACAACACGATTATTATTAGTCATTCATATGCCTTTAATTATTTGTTTAATTCTTTTAAATAAATGATTTCATAATAAAACAAAAGTTTAAATTATACCATCAATGCAAGTTTAGTTTTAACAAATTTACATTTTTATTTGGGTAAATTAAACATACAAAATAAAATGTCCTAATTTGTGAAATAAGTAACAATGGGATAAATTAGTTGCATGCTAACAAGAATCTCTATAGTTGGTTGGTATATGAATGCAAAACTTGGTGAAGATGCCAAAGGAATATGCATGGCATATATGTATATATGGTAAAAATGAAAACAAGAATTGAAGATGGGAGCATGATGATGTCGCACAATGGGAGTATTCTTATTAATGGGGTGAGTACGGTAAGGGATGAAAGGACTATTCTCTATAAATATGCAATGTTGATCAAAAGATCATAAAGAGTTAAAGACCTATGCTTGCTCATACTTAGAAGGCTGGAATAACACTACTACTTTGTCTTTGTCAGAACGAAACGTGATCTATGTATCATGGCCACCAACAATGGCCAAAAATTAATCTCTCTCGTCTCATTATAGCATTTGCAGAAGTAGTAGTAATTACTTATTGGACTATATATATATTAGAAAGGAAAAGTCTAGGCCAGCAACTTTGTTAAATTCTGGCCAGCATGTAACCAGCAAAGAAAAGTGAGTCATTGGATGAAATCTTACACCAATCTCACACCATTAAAACCATCATTAATGACTATTTGATGGCTACAAATCACAAAAGTTACTGGCTCACTAGCATTTCTCAAAAAAAATGCTAGAAAGTCATTAAAATTTATTATTTTTGGTTATTATTTGATTATTAATTCAATTTTTTTAATATAATTTTTAATAATATATTTTATTCTATATTTTTAAATATTAATGATTAATTAATGCTAAAAATAAAAAATTCTGATAGTTTTTTAGCATTTTTCTCTTATATATTCATCATGCATATTTTCTGAGCTAGCTAAGTCTGATCTCTTAGCTAGCTTTTAACATGCTCACTACAAGTTGACCATGAAACATGCATAGTCTTGTGTTGTGTTGTGTTGTCTGAAACATCCAATCAAAGTGCAAGACAAAAACATGAATCTAATCTTTGAGGGGCCGGGTTTAGGATACTAATAATGCCATGTTTTTACTTTATTTCAAGAATGGTTTATAAATATATGCTCATCCTCCCATCATGCAGAAACCCACAATATAGATGTAGATTCATTCAAATGTTATGTATGAAATTATTACTTAAAAGAAAAGACTGAGAAACTGATATAGGCTTTTTTAATAAATAAAAAAAACTATAGGAATCGAAATTAATTTTTAATTAATTAATATTAACTACTTTTAATTCTAAATTTTTTTTTGGAGTATTTAGAGTTTAGGATTTATCATTTAAAATTTAAGATTAAAGATTTATGATTTAGAATTTAAAATTTAAAATAAATAAAATAATTTTAAAAAAGTTAACTAAAAAAATTGACTCTCCAAAACTTTAATCTAATAAGATGAAAGACAAAAATAATTATATCTCTGGCAATCTCTTCCATGTAAGAAGTTTTTTTTTTGAATTTGCATAAACATTCTTTCTATTTTTATTAGTTTTATGTTTTTTTTTTTTTTGAGTAATAACCATCAAATTCTAAATTTTTAAATTATAAAAATTCTAATACTATGTTACAAAATTATTTTTTTAAAAATTTAAGTTGATACAAAAAATTAAATAAATAATTATATCTCTAATATATATGAGTTAGTTGAAAATCAAAAGAAAAATCATTAGTTTAAAAAGTGAACGATTAGGTGAAAAATCCATTAGAATGTACATTTTGGATGTATATTGCTTCTGGTGATTTAGAGTTTATCTGATTTTTGGGGTATAAACTTGGTTTAGAGTTCCCACAGATATCGGTATATAATTCAGTTTGAGTTCACATGGTTTTTGGTTTAGAAACCATGGATTTTGGTATTTCTGGGTTTAGAAACATTAGATAGAATTTTAGTGATTTCGGGTTATGAAATCCTGTTTTTAAGTTCATCTTTTTGTACTTGTTGTGGTCTACTTTTGTAATTTGGTTTGATGGTAATGCAAATTTTACCATCATTATTTGTCATGGAGAGTAGATATAAATTTTTTTCATATGAAAGTTAAACTAGAAGCTCTTAACCATCGAGGGAATTTTAGAAAGCAACTAGGTGAGAGTACAAAATAAAAATGTCATATTTAATTTAAAATCTTAATACGTCGAGTCAACGAATTTATCTTTTAAATTCTTCATTTTTTTTGTTTTTTTTTATTTTTAATATGAGATTAATTTTTTATACTACACACACTTACTATTTAATTTAACCGTCTCTCCTTCAAGTGTGAGTTACCACGTCGAGCACATCAATTTATTCTCTTTCTAATTCTTTCACCACATTTAAATATTTGTCTATCATATTGTACCACAATGCGGGACATACTATTCGTACCACTCTTCAAAAAAAATTTTGATGTCATTCAGATTACATTTGTCAAAAAAATTTTGATACTTCACTTTAAATACTCTTTAATGACTAGATCAATTAACTAGACTATTATAAAGAACTCTTATATAAGAGAATACAAGATAAGAAAATGACACATCAAACTCAAAATCTTAAAACATCGAATTATATGCTTTCGATCTTTCAGAAAACAACTAAAAATTGCAGTATAAAAGTGGGATCAAAACCGATTAGATTTAACAATTAAATATCATAAATCATTGCAGTATAAACAGATCTAGAGAAAATTTCCGAGGAACAAGGCAACAATAGACATAATATAACGAATCTAAAACCGATAATATTGGCGCTTAAGAAGAAATGCCAAAACCCTACAGATGTAACTAAAGGGAACCATAATCAAAAGCAAAGAGAAAGAGGTCAGTGATCATCTTGTTCTGGGCCAGGATTGTATCCATATGGTTCAATTCCAAGACTTTCCTGTTGTTGCTCCTGTTCGAGGCATAAAAGTATTCATTGTCAGCCATTATCTCTATCACATCAATGACTTCCTCAATGGTCTTCTTCTTGTTTAGAGAACCTCCAGATGAGTGATCTACAACTTTCTTTGATTTATAATTCAGCCCTTCATAGAAGAAATGGATTTGCACCCACTCATTAAACATATCAGGGGACATTTTTTTGTCAAATCCTTGAATCTCTCCCTTATAAATCAGGTCAAATTTTAAAAAATCAGATTTAATATAGTCTTAATAAAATAAAATATAATATGTTATTATACTTAGCTTAATCTTGTTTTGAAAAGACTATTAGAGGAACAAAATATCTCTATTTACCCGAATAAAAAAATAAGAGAGTTTATAATTTCTTTTAAAAAATAAACCATCCTTATCATTTGGTTTTCAATATAGTTATATGTGTAAAAAGATTAGTTATTAAATCAGTTACATACATAAAATATATATTAAAATATAAAATATACACTAAAAATAAATTAAATAATATATATTTATATATAAATATATAATAATTAATTTTTGGTATGCACATAATATTTTTGTATTGTGTTAATATATTTTTCATAAAACATAATTTTTTTTAATTGTTATTGAAGCAATTTCATGAAAATCCCTTTTATCGTGTTTAAATAGTGTAGGAAACCGCATTTTCTCTGCAACTACCAACTCAAATACATTACCTTTTCTAGTCGAACATTGCTAAATCTTACCAACTTCAACAGAAGAGGATAGTAGCATGAGATAGTCATTTCACTACTAATGTAGCTCCCATGTTATCATTTCTTTGTTGAAAAAGAAACTTATCTATATCACATATATATTAACAAACTAAAATACTCGAAAAAATAATTAAAAATAATGATACACATCCAAATTTTTTTGTTAATAAGTTCAACTAAGTTTGTTTAACATAACAAAAATTAATTATAGTTAACATTATTCTAAATTTTATTATTTAATTTGATTGGACTTGGTTCATAAAAATACTTATATACGTAATATTACTCAAATATTAAAGGGATTTTGTTCGCACGCCTCAAAAGGGAGTTTCATGTAGGGTAGAATCATAGAAAACCAGGTTACCTTCGATCTTGTCTTATAATCATAATTTGCTCAAAGAATAACCTGAACTTAAAAAAAGAATCTGATGATCTTAGTTTACAAACATATACAATAAGATAATAAATACAAGATTCTACTCCAGGGGCATTGGGAATTTAACTTGGATGGTTCCCTTGACAACTTAGTGTGATGTTGAATCTGGGGACTCAAAACTGGGGGAGTTTTGTTCACATTTATAATTAACACCCCACTAAGAACCCGTAATCACTGGGGAATTTCCGCTTCCATGCAAAAAAAATTGTGTGCAAAAGTATAAACCCTTTTAAAAAATAGAGATAATTAATTGTGTAAATGTAGAAATTTTGAAAGAGAACGATCCTGTACGGTTTAATCACCAATGTCGGGAATGGATCCTCTCCAGTGAAAAAAATTGGATGGTGTCCAGTGTAGGATCTCACCTTTTATTGTTCTCTCTCTCCTATTTAATTTTGGTCCTACTTATAGAATTAAAGGTGAGAGATCACTTTATTCTCTCAAGTGTTAAAAAAAATGGAGATGATCCATTCTCCCTTTTCACTAACGTTTGTGGTAATTTGAAAATTAAATTACCTTCCTCATGTTCCATGTGTTGAAATTCATACGCCTAGTTAGTATTTTTTTTTTACTTTCAGAACTCAAAGGAATCAGAGTATCAAACGAAGCTCAATTGTTTGCCTTGCTTCTCCGTTCTCAGTGCATGTTTGAATAATATCTAGAAGCTTCTTATGTGAAAATAATTCAGAAGTTGTATTAGTCATGATCAATTGTGTACCAAAACTAACACAGAGAAGAAGAGATGGGTGAATCCTCTCATGCAATAGAGTAACATTGCTTTATGATAAAATAATATGATTTGGTAAATAACTAAGATTTTATTAATAAAAAATTAACAATATATATAGTTTAATTTGATGTATTAACAGCGTAAAAACGTTTTACTCAGTCGTTTAATTATATTTGTTTTTTGGATGACTATTCACATAGTTAATATAAAAAATAATTATTTTTATTGATATAACGTTACGTAATTTTATATTTGACATTATCAGTACATTAAAATTAAATTATATGTCTTCATATAAAATTTAACTGATTCAATTGTAAATCTTTAAGTTCGTTACCCTAATAGAATTTAAGAAAATTTAGGAAAGGTAGAAATTGAATAACAAAAACTTTTAACAACATTAAAGAGTTTGTTAACCAATAATTGCTATTTTAATATTTTTGGTGTCACTCATGCTCAATAAATAGTGTAAATAAAGGCTAGTTTTAGAAAGAATATCTATATATATGGCATGACCTACCCTAGATGAAACTAAAGCAAAGTTGTAACTTTAAGTGTAGGTACAAATTAAAGTGAATTAGAAATGACAGAAATAGTGTTATTGTACTCATTTTATATGTGATTGTGACGCTTTACAAAACTTATTAATTCTTTGCCATCCCACCTCTTTGCTAGAACCTCCGTCCCGTTCTCTATATATATGTTATGTATGGGTTGTATGTTCTTGTATGTTTAATTTGTTGCTTTCTTTTTTTTTTTTAATGTTTTTTTACCTCTATTTTTTTTTATATCTTTTTTACTTTTTTTATTGAGAGTCAAGGTTTAGATTAATTATCGATTTTTTTCATATTTAGTTTTGAAATAAATAAGTGTATTTTAATTTGAAATTTAGTTTTACATGAATTTTTGTATATATACTTATTTGATATAATAATGTTATAGTTCTCTTCTAGAATTAATCCAATCTTAACTAAAATTTAAAAATAAATCAAACCTCGTTCACCGTAAATTAAATAAAATATTACTATTGGTACTCAAGTAGGGGTGGCAAACGGGAAAGTTCGCCCCGTCCCGCCCTGCCCTGTTCCGCCGGATACCTGCCCTCTGACGGATTGGCCTGCCTCACCCCTCCTATTGAGGCGGTCCCGAAATTCTAGCCCTCCCCGCCTAATGACGGGCTGGCGGGCTGGCAGGCTAAGCTTGTCTAAGCTTTTTTTTTTTAATAATATTTGTAAGGGTATATCTTCTGTTTAAATCAATATAAAAACAAATATTAAATATAAATAGTCTCATAGGCAAAATAAATATAATTCAAAATCCAAAAAGATAATTATAAATAGTCTCCAAAGCAAAATAAACATAATTCGAAACACTTAATTTTCATCTTCATCTTCATGTAAGTCAATAACATCATTGGAACTAACTCCTAAAGAATAGCCTTCTCCTTTTGCAATATCTTCCTCATCTAAATCTTCCTCTAGAAAAAAAGTAAATAAATATATTAGACAATAGTACATAATAATGTTCAAAATCACTCAAGTATGTATGTCATAAATATAATTATACCATAATCATCATATCCACGTATCCAATTTCGAGTGCAAATCACAGCTTCAACATTATCTGGCAATAAACGACTTCTATACTTATTCAAAACATGAGAACCCATGCTAAATGCAGATTCTAAAGCCATGGTAGTAATAGGAATGCTCAACAAATTTCGTGTCATTAGTGATATAGTGTTGAAAAATGATGATGGTTATTTTTCTACCATTGCAAAATATCTATAATTGTATCCTTGCGAAATAATGTTGCCTCACTCAAATAAATATCAAGTTGGTTCTTTCCACTTTTTACTTTAACTTCTTGATTATGGGACATCAAATTCTTTGCATTACAAACAATATATGACTTAAAAAATATGAACAATAAAAAATACATATAACCAAATAGAGTGAATATAAGATAAAAATACTTACACCAACAATTTTAATAAGCTGAGTTCCAATTGCAGAAGATGTTGCTTGAGAAACATTACTTGAAATTTGGGAAGAACTCTCTACAGTTGTAGAGGAATTGTGGTCATAAACCTCAAAGATCTTGTATAACTTATTCTTCACATGCTCTACTTTGTCTTTAGCACTAATAGGATCAATCTCATTATAGCAATGAGTCAAAGTGTTGAGTTTAAATCTAGGATCAAGAACTGTCCCAAATGCAAGAATAACACTGTATTCCTCCCAATATTTCTTGAACTTAATCATCATTTGTTCTCCCATATTCTTTATAAGCACTTCATCATTCTTCAAACTATTCATCAAAATATGCTGAATTTGCCAAACTTGTAAAAAATACAAGTTGGATGTTGGGTAAGAAGTTACAGATATCAACTTGGTAGTTTCGTAAAATGATAACAAGAAATTATATATCTTTTCAGTTCTTTTTCACTCATCTGATGAAGGACAATACTCCCTAAATCTATCTTCTTTTACTTTATACATTTCAAAAACTTTCTTATATGGAATAGCACTTGCAAGCATTGCATAAAGTGAATTCCACCTAGTAGGAACATCTAAACATAATGCAGCTGTATACTCAAGTCCTTCAACATCTTGAAAACATTCTTTAAACTTAACCATTCAACTTTCAGATTTTCTTATATACTTAATACAATCTCTAATCTTATTCACTGCATCACCACATATTTTCATTCCATCTTGGACAATAAGATTTAAAATATGAGTAGAGCAATGAACATGAAAGAATTTACCACCACATAACAATGAACCATGCACATCCAAAGTATTCTTTAAGTGATCAACACAAGTATCATTAGAAGAAGCATTATCCAAAATAATGAAAAAAAAATCTTTTTATCAATTTTCCACTCATTCAAAAGCATAAAGATTTTTGAAGACAACTCAAATCCCGTGTGAGGAGGAGGCATATTAGGGCTGGAAGTGAGCCGAGCTGAGCCGAGCTAGACCAAGCTCAAGCTCGGCTCAAAAAATTTGAGCTTGGCTCACGGCTCGACTCATTAACAATCGAGCCTATTTCTTAAGCTCAAGCTCGACTCACCGAAAGCTCACGAGCTAGCTCAAATAATAGAAATATAAATACATAATCTATAATTTTATGTCAATAAATTATAACTTATATTTTTTTAAAAATATTTAAAAAGATCAATTTTATATATTGTTATCTATCAATAAATTATAAATTTTTTATTTATGTCCTACATCAAAATTATATGTAAAAAATAAATATAAAATTTTAAATAATTAAGATCATATATATATATAATCGAGTCAGCTCACGAGCTAATGAGCTGAGTTTATCCAAACTCAAGCTTGCCTCATTTAATTTATGAGCTCAATTCCAAACTCAAACTTGGCTCACTAGCTCACGAGCTTAGTTTATTGAGCTATTAATGAGTCGAGCTCGAGCTAGCTCATGAGCTGGCTTGACTCACTTCCAGCTCTAAGGCATATGACAAAAATTGAGAATTTTACTCTGTAATTTTCAGTTCTTATCAACAAAATGTGCAGTCAAACTTATATACCCCTCATTGGTACTGGACGTCCAAAGATTAGATGTTAAGCAAATTATATTTGGAATGGAAACTAAAATTTTTTTAAGTTTCGCAGCTTCTCTCTTGTGAACTTTTACTATATCAGACTTAACCGTATTCTTAGTAGGAAGTTTTAAAGTTAGACTTATATATTTCACCCAATTTCTAAATCTCCTATCATCAACCATATTGAATGGCTTATCCCCAGCAACTACATAAGAAGCAAACATATCTCTAGCCACTCCTGAATCAATCTTAAGTGAACCCATTTTAAGTTGCAATTCTGCTATAGTCTGACCAATATCTTCATGCTTAATTTGAGTACAAATATTAAGATGTCATTTTAGAGTAGAAGTGCCATATCGCTTACCTCCAGCTTTAAACACCTTCTTGCATCCTTTACACTCAGAACGTTCTACTCCATCCTTATCTGGACCGAGCTTTCTCAAAAAATTCTAAACATCGGATGTTGCTGGTCTGGCCTTTTTCAAACTAGGTTCACAAACCTCGACCGGAGCAGCCTCAGAATCAGCTCCAACAGTAACAAGGTTACTCACAGTTTCAGAATTCATATTTTCTGAAATAAAAGCAAATGTTAATTGTTTATATGAATCTGTAGTTTATATGAATCTAAATAAAATAAGTATCAACAATTCTGATTTAATCAAAACTCAACCATTATCAAACAACACAAAAAATAGCAAATAATATATGAATCTGCATCTGATTTAATCAAAACTCAACCATTATCAAACAACACAAAACACAACAAACAAACCTAAATATCTGATCTTAAACCTTAAGCCAGAAAACTAACATACTAGAAATCTGATATGACAGTGGTGACGAGCCGACGACCAGGACAGAGGAGGTGAGGAGCAGCGGCGATGAGGACAGACGAGCAGACCCAGAGAACGAGAGGACCGACGAGCATACCCAGAGAGCGAGAGGACAGGACCCAAGAGCCCAGGACCGAGACCAACGGTGACGACGGCTAGACGGAGCAGCAGCGGTGGCTAGAACCCAGGAGGACCAAAGAGCGACGGTGACTGCGACTTTGCAAGCGTGAGGGGTGAGGACGGAACTCAGAAGTGCGAGCGTGAGGGGTGAGGACGGAAGTGCGAGCGTGAAGGGTGAGGACGTCTGTTCGAGATTGCAGGTGTGAGTGACTATGGGTAGAGACTGGAGACTGGAAAAGCTGAAGCTCTGTGTTGAGTGGGAGGGACCGAGGGAGTGACCGAGTGAGAGTGACTGTGGTGACTGGGTTGTGGGTTAATTGGGTTCTGGGCTAAAATATGCTCAGCCTTTTATCCAAAAAAAAAAAACCTCAGCCCGCTGGGGAAGTCCGCCCCGCCCCGCCAAAACCCACGGTTTAAGCGATGCAGGTTAGGCGGATTTTTGTCTTTCGGCGGTCCCAAATTTTCAGCCCGACCCACCTTTTTTAGCGAGTTATTACGTGGGCTGGCTCAGCGGGTTTAAACCCGTTTGCCACCCCTACACTCAAGTGACTTAAATTGCTACGTGTACTATTTATGTCTGAAGGCTGTTTATATTGTTAGTTGTGACCCTATTTTTCAATGCCCATAGATCCACCGCTTCAGCTTCACTTTCACGTGTGTTTCAACGCACAGACGTTAACAAAAAATTAATAAAAAGTTAACGTGAACAGTTAGGTGTCACGTTAAATTCTGTAAATTAATATTATTTTTTTGACATAATAATAAAAAACAACATCTTATTAAGTAGTGTTTATTAAAACATTTTTCTTCAAAACAAGTAATTCAATATCGTTTTTAAAATATTTGAGCGCTAAAACTAAAATAACGTTGTTTTCAAGTTTTAGTATTGCATTTAACTATCTATATTAGCACTCTATTAATATTTGTGTATCAAAAATTATCACAAGAACTAATATAAATTACGTTTGTAAAATTTACGGACTAAATAAAAACAATTAAAATTTTATAAACTAAACTGATGCATGTATGCAAGTTTATGGGCCAAATTAAATATTAACTCCCCATCTATATATAAAAATATCAACTCATGAATACCTAAAATTTTGGTTTAAATTACGAGACAAAAAATATGATATAATATATAAGAGAGTAAATAAATTATCGTTTTTACTCTTTAAAAATTTAAAATATGAATAAATTTATTTATAAATAAATAAAATTAATTTTATATTTATGACAAATAGTTCTTGTTTATCAAATTAAAAATACTAGAATTAATTAATTTCATTCATAAATAGATTTATAAATATTATTTCAATTTTTATAGGCAAAATTTATAATTTATTAATATTTTGTGATTATAAAATTAATTTTTTATTTATAATAAATATATATTTTTTAAATTTTTATAAATAAAAATAATAATTTATTAGTGTATAAGATAAGCAGAAAGATGCACTGCAATTATAAATAGCACAATAATAATATTATATTATAACGATACAGTTGCATTGAAATTACTTTAATTTTCTCAATCAGTTAAACTAATATAAAAAAAAGTATGAACAATTATATTTTTAAAATTAATTATCATATATATATATAGTAAATTATAATTTAAATAGAAAGTATAGTTTTTGTTTTTATTGTTTGTGATTTTTTTTAAAAATATTCTTAACATTTAGTTATATTTAATTTTATCTCTAATATTTTTTATTTGTATAAAAAATTATTCCTAAACATTTATTTTATTTTATATTTTTATGTAAAATGTTAAAAATAATATTAAAAATTTACGAAGATAATTTTGACACAAATAAAAAATATTAAAAATAAAATTAAATTAATAAAAAATGTTAGGAACAAAATTAAATATAAAAAATATTTTAAAAAAATCAATAAATTATAAAAATAAAAAAATAAACTTTACCCTAATTTAATTGAAACTACAAGCTTGGAATTGACTGAGCTTCTACATAAATGTCATGTCTACCTAATTATATATGCATTTAGTTGAAAGTACTAATAGATTCCATAGGATTCCTGAGTAGCTACTTGTCTTCATAGGCTGGAATGTTTGCTTGATAGCTCTCTCTTCCCTCAAAGTGTGTTTTTTGGGGGGGTGAAGGGGGGAGAGATGAAATTAAAGTTTGTTGTTGGTTAATGTCAGTTATTACCAAGATATACAAAATAGCTACATATGCCCCACATAACCAAACCCTGCTTTCTAAGCCCTCATGATTCATGAAACCACTCACCCAAATTCATATATATACCAACTCACTTGCTCAATAATAACACATCAAACACTATTTATTCCCTCAAACTTTATATTATATCCATCACTTACTACTACTACTTCAATTCTCTCTAGCTTCCATATCCAACATATCAAACACCATCCATCCTTTATTATTTATCTTGCTAGAGAAAGCTATCTGGAGAAGATCATTAGAGGAGTATAGTCATGGTTTCATAATCCTACTCTATCTATCTGTGTTTGACTTTGTTGAGTTGATGGAGTACTTGAAGGAACTAGAAGGAAAAAGCATCCATGATTATTACGAGCACAAAATAAAGAAGGACAAGATGGTGGCTCCTCCTCCGATATGGGTTCCGGGACCAATTATAGTGGGTGCTGGTCCCTCAGGCCTAGCTGCATCCGCATGCCTTAAACACAAAGGAATTCCAACTCTCATTCTTGAAAGAGAAGCTTGCTTAGCTTCAATGTGGCAGCTCAAGACCTACGATCGCCTTCGCCTTCATCTTCCCAAGCAGTTCTGCCAGTTACCCCTCATGCCATTCCCCAACAACTTCCCTTCTTACCCTACAAAGCAACAATTCTTGGCATACCTCAAGGCCTATGCTGAAAACTTCGCTATTAGGCCTCTTTTTCGCAGGACCGTCGTTAGCGCCCGCTTTGACGCTACTTTTGGAGGGTTTTGGAGGGTCAAGACCACGCTTAACAAGAACAATAAAGAGGAGGACGAGGAGGAGGAGTATGGTTGCCGGTGGCTGATTGTGGCCACCGGCGAGAATGCCGAGGAAGTTGTGCCCCAAATTGATGGGATGGGTGAGTTTGAAGGGCCAATCTTGCATACTAGCTTGTACAAGAGTGGAAGCTTGTTTTCTGGGAAGAATGTTTTGGTTGTTGGATGCGGAAATTCCGGCATGGAGGTTTGTCTTGATCTTTCCAATCATAATGCAAAGCCTTCCCTTGTTGTTAGAAACACGGTGAGTACACACTTCAAAATTCATTTCAATTCTTCAATTAAAGTATACCTAGAATCACAAACTTGAGTTTTTTTTTTTTTTATCAAAGATAGGAGATTCGAACTGCAATTTTTTAATTGAGTATGAAGAGACTATGTCATTTGAGTTAACTTATTGGCCACAAACTTAAGTTTACTCTAGAGTTTTTAATAACTTTAACAAAAAATGCTAGTCAATAATAGTAATTTTTTTTGTCAGTAATTAATTAATAATATTTTAAAATTTAAGTTACAAATATGTTGTTGAATTATTAAACTATTGACAAAAAAAATTCTACTGATCTTAAATTTTTTTCAACTACATCTTAGATATTATCTTCGCTTGCACACGCGTCACTGTATGATTAGTATTGTTATATTCCCTTCAAGAGAAGATGAAGAATCTTCATAATACTAATAATATAAATATTTTTTCCATATCTAAATCTGAAGTGTGATTTGATAGTGTAATTCTGGTTCACCGATTCATATAAGACACTTGTTTTTTTGGAGACAAAACTGGAAGCTGCTGAGTGAAGACAGCATGCTGTTATATTATTTTAAACTATAGAATATATAACCGTCAAAAGAGTTTGTGTCATTCTTCTCTCACCTCATTGGAATCTGTTTGCATGCGCAAACATTAAAGTCAGCATCCCAAAATGCTTGAAAAAATAATAATGACCTTCGAGTTTGAGATCAATCTTTTTCTCTGCAAAGAACCGCTGTCAGTAGCTGCTTGCAGAAAATATCCGGAATCATGAAAACATTACTCTCATGACTCTTGTGCCTACAATTTCCTAAAAAGTTACTTAACCACCTTATTTAATATGTATTAGTATAGTTAAATCAAGAATATGGCTAATTCCATGAGAATATTTTCATGTAAAAATGATACTGTAAACTGTTAAATGATTCAGTCAAATAACAGTTTTACATTAAGACTTTTTTGTAAGAGTAGACACTAATCAACAATGGTAACTACTTTTACATCTATTGAAATTCGATTAAACAATATTAATAGTATATTTGTTTATGTTTGTATTGATGATGCAGGTGCACATTTTGCCACAACAAATGTTAGGGAAATCAACGTTTGGTTTATCCATGTGGTTGCTGAAGTGGTTCCCTATACATATTGTGGATCAGTTTTTGCTTCTAATGTCACATCTTATGCTTGGAGACACTTCCCAATTTGGACTTAATCGTCCTAAGCTTGGACCCTTAGAGCTCAAGAATTTGAATGGTAAAACACCAGTTTTGGATGTTGGCACATTGGCTCACATCAAAAGTGGCAAAATTAAGGTCAGATTCTCTCCCCATTATTGTTTTTCCAATAATAATAAAAGACTTGTTCATATATTCTGTTTCCTTGTCTTAATCAACTACAATCTATATATCCTCTAATTTTTTTAGAAAGAAAAAACATTTTTTTCTTCTGTTGCATTATTTCCAACAATATTACACATATTTATTTGTCCAATTCTGTATATAGGTTTGCCGGGGAATTAAACGACTAGCACAGCATTCAGTGGAGTTTGTTGATGGGAAAGTTGAGAACTTTGATGCCATCATTTTTGCAACTGGTTACAAAAGCAATGTACCCTCTTGGTTAAAGGTAGTGCTTCCTTTAATCATATACATTTTCGCTCCTAACTTTGACATAGTATATATAGTGCTACAATAACATCATATTGTTGATCAAATTAAAAATAGAAACAATTAGGGTTTAATAATTTGTATGAATTGTTAGGGTAAAAAAAGGAATAAAAACAGATATTAAATTATATACTGTCATATTTTAAAAAAAAAATTGAATATTTTAATGATTGATATCTTTATGTGAAGATTATATTGTGAATGATTAAATAAATTAATATGTTTGACTGAACCATCTCACGATTCATAATGTAACATTTACGTGAAAATATCATCGTAGAAATATCACTTTTTTGAAAAATACTCTATTAGAATTTTATATTGTGAATGTATATATATATAAGAATTAAATTCTTGTATAATTGACTAATAATTTGGTGATGATGATTTAGGGAAGTGAAATGTTCAGTGAGAAAGATGGATTGCCAAGGAAAGCATTCCCAAATGGGTGGAAAGGAGAGAATGGATTGTATGCCGTTGGTTTCACAAAGCGTGGGTTGCTTGGAGCATCTATTGATGCAAAGAGAATTGCTGAGGATATTGAACATAGCTGGAAAGCTTGTGATGCCACGCATCATCTATTGGACTTCACTTCTCCACTTGCATCATCATGATCATGATGTGAGATACAAGCTAAGATACCCCAAAAAATAAAAAGAAAAATTCAAAAAGTTTTATTTAGGGTTAGAAGGAAAAAATGAAAAAAGAAGAAGGGATATTTGGTACATTGCTTTGTATGTACTAGCTAGCAAAATAGAATGCGCAAAAATAAGACAACTAAGGAGCTTCAGAAAAAGGACAAATGGAAAAAGGAAAAAAAAAATGTTTTATGTCTATTTTTTGGTTTGGTTTTGGGGGTTGAAATTAATTAATTAATTGATTAGGTGCTTGCGATCATCATCTTAGTACAGATTTGTATATCGTGTACATTATATATTAACTAGTTGAGTTAATTAGCTAGTTAGCTAGATGGATTTTTTTGGAGAAAAAATCGGAGCTGATGCTAATTTTTTTAAAATATTAGGTTTCTTAGTTGTGACGAGTGATATGCCTATAATGAAAATTTTATTATTCCATGCGAGCTTAGTGCATAAGAGTTATTATTATTATGTAATGTATCAATCAATTAATATATATTAGTGATTATTGATCAGGGATAATTTCATACATGCTTTGTTTTTATAAATATAAATATAGTATATAGTATTAAGTTGGAGTTGGGGGACCATGGAAAAATCTTATATTCTGATAGAAAACGTTGGAAAAGGCATTATGAAAAAGAGAAAAATACAATACAAAAAGCATTAAAAGAAAAAGTCCATTCGACTATGAAAAGGCCCCAATTGCCATGAAGATGAAAGTGGCCCTCTGGTTATCTATACTACTTAATGCAGGTTACCTTTCTTTTTGTTTTCTGTTTTTTTTTAATATATATATATATATATATATATATATATATATATATATATATATATATATATGTTTTACATGTAAATTGAGTTATACTTTGATCTTTATTTTCATTTGCCGCCAGGCCATTTCCATCTTCATCAATAACTCGGACCACATTTACTCTTGCTCAAAATTTGGCTGACTTGGATAGAAAGATGTATTTTGAAGAAATTATTGCATGCTTATAGAATATATATTTAAGTAAATAATACTTTATTTATTTATTAATAAAATGATATGCTAGTATTCAATATAGTAGGATCTATACTTATTTTTAAATTTAATTATTTTGTTCATCTCTATAATTTATTAAATTTATAATTAAATTTTTATATTTTTTATAATTAGATGCTTATATTATTTTTAGTTTTGTAATGAGATCTTTTCTATATAAAAAAATATTAAAATTAACGAAATATTTTTTTTTAAAAATATATAATAAAATATTTAGTTAGATTTTTAATTGTGAATATCTTCAATTTGTAGAGTAATATTCTATTAATTCTAAAATTTTTTATACTAATAAAATCTAATTATAATATTAAAAATAATATAAAGATTTAATTAAAAAATTATAAAAGTCTAATTATAAATTGATAAAATTATAAAAATTAATCGAATAATTATACCTTATTTCTACCGAGAACGACATTCATACTTATTCATCTTAGTATTCGTTAATTAAAAATATGATTACTTATAGGAGATTACTTCGATAAAGACACTAAAAATATCTTTTTTTTAAAGACATTTACATATGTCATGATATTATTGGACATCTTTATTAAATCGGTTAATAATTTATTTTTTAATAAATCAAAACAAAATCAGTTTATTATAACAACAATAATAAACCCAATTATCTGCATTATAATTATTAGATCCGATTTGATCCGATCGATTTATACAATTTAAACCGAATCATGTTTAAATTTTTTGATAAAAAGGTAAATATATCCCTGATTTTTGTTTAAAAAAAAAATTATGATCCAGTGTGTTATGTAAATTGATGGGTTCGACCGGATCTGATAACAATTGGGTTTATTATTATAAAAAAATAGTTTTATTTTAATTTATTAAAAAATTAAAAAATAACCAATTCATTAATACGTCCAATAATAATACGTCATATAAGTGTCTTTAAAAAAAGACGTTTTACATGTCTTTATGGAGCCTCCTTTTCATTTATATACGTCCAATTTTAAAAACTTAATGAATGACGAATTAAGATTGAAGACGTCACCATAAGTAATTGAGTGGTAAAAATTTAAATGGTACGTATCAAATTTTAAAAATTAAATTCTAGTGCTATTATTATCCAAAAGAAATTGAAAAATGAATTCGGTGTCCAAAAATTATACATGTGCGGGTAAATTTTAAAAGGTTTTAATTGCTATGTTTGATTTTTATAATTTTATTAAATTTATAATTAAATTTTTTATTATTTTTAATTAGATTTATATATTATTTTTTATTTTATAATAGATTTTTTATATAAAAACGTTAAAATTAATAAAATATTTTTCTAAAGATATATGTGATTAAAGATTTAATTATTAGATTCTTAATCATGGGTATTTTTTAATTTGTGGAGAAATATTCTATTAATTCTGACATTTTTTATACTAGCAATGACCTAATTACAAAATTAAAAGTAGTATAGAGATCCAATAAAAAAAATATAAAAACCCAATCGAAAGAAAAAAAATATAGAGATCTAAGTAGTAAGTACAAATTTGTTATAACTATAGAGAAATTAAACCATTTTAAAATTAATCATAAAAGATGATTACTATAACTTGAGAGTGAAAAGTACCAGAGCTTGAATAAAAAGATGAAAGGAAGAAGAAGAGAAGAGTGGTTAGGAAAATTTAGATCTGCAAACTGAATCTGTATTCTGTATTCAATGGATTGAACCATACCGTAAGGGTTTGATCCCTTTTATAGTTATCACGAGAAAGTGAGTTCTAGAAGCCTATGGAAGCTCAATATACAACTAATTCTACTAGCTTCTAGAAGTTAACATCTAACTGATTCCTAACCGACTTCTTCAAACAGAAGGCTAAAGCTGAAAGCACAAAACTAACTTCCTCTAGCTGACTCAACAGTAGTTCAACACTCCTATCATCATCTTTACTTTCTTTTCTGCTCTTTTTTGCTTAAATAAACAAATCAATATGCTTTTAAGAGGACTGATCTTAACTTCAAAATCAACTAACTTTGTTCACCACCTGTGTAGTCTTCTATTGCTGTAAAGGCTTAGTCTCCACTATCCTGAGTTTTACTCACCACTTTGCATCTGCTACTACTACTGTTCTGTCCTCTTAGCTGTTCTGCCTCTTTTCCATACTCTAACTCAGCAATGCCTAGCTTGGTTCTAAAGTGCAGGAAACTCTCTGAGGGTATAGCTTTTGTTAGAATGTCTGCTACTTGGACTGTCCTTGGAATGTGACTTATTCTGACAGTTTTGCTATTTACATGATCCCTCATAAAGTGTAAATCTATTTCAAAATATTTTGACTTGGAGTGAAGAATTGGATTGGCAGCTAACAGCACTGCACCCAAGTTATCACAATACATTAGTGGTGCTTCTTTTAGTGAAAATTGCAACTCAACCATTAAGTTCTTTATCCAGAGTAGTTCTGCCACCAAATCAGCCATGCTCCTGTATTCTGCTTCTGTAATGGACTTTGCCACTGCTGTTTACTTCCTTGAAGCCCAAGAGATCAAATTAGAACCAAAGAACATAGTATCCATTTGTGGACTTTCCATCATTAGGATCTCCAGCCTAATCTGAATCACAGTAAGCAGTCACTTGCATCGAGCTATTTTTGTTCAATTGGAAGCCATAATTTCTTGTCCCACTGAGGTACCAAAGTATCCCTTTTACCATCATCCAATGAGTGTCCAAGGGAGCCTGAACAAATTGTGACATTTATTAACACTGTAGGAGATTTCTGGTCAGGTTACTATTAGGTATTGTAGACTCCAAATTACAAATTTGTAGAGTTGAGGATCACCAAAGCTTGAACCTACAAAGGCTGAGAGCTTCACATTGGATGGTAGAGGTGTGTGGAAACTTGTGTACCCAGCCATATTAGCTTTCTTTAATACTTTCCCAATGTACTTCTGTTGTGACAGGATCAACTCTCCAGTTCTTGTTTTTACCACTTGAACTCTCAGAAAGTAGTGAAGATCACCCATATCTTTGAGTGAAAACTTGGCATTCAGCTTCTCGATTACTTTTTTTTACATGTTGTTCAGACTCACCAGTGATGATAATGTCAGCTACATATACCAATACAAAGATCTTTATCCCACTTACACTTCGCAAAAATACTGAAACATCTGACTTTGTTGTTTGGAAACCAATTTCAGCCAACCCATTTGCCAACCTATAATACCATTTCCTTGGGGCTTATTTCAAACCATAAAGGACCTTTGTTAATTTGCACACTAATGAGGAATCACCAATTTCATACCCTTTAGGTTGTTTCATGTATACCTCTTCCACCAAATTCTCATGTAGAAATGTATTATTGACATCTAATTATTTGATTACCTAAGACCTAGCCAGGGCAATCGATAGGAGTAATCTGATTGAAGTAGGCTTTACTACTGGACCATATATCTCAGTAAAGTCAAAGCCAGTCCTCTGTGCATAATCTTGTGCTACCAGTCTTGTTTTGTACTTTTGTAGGGACCCATCTGAGTTGTATTTGATTCTAAAGACCCATCTGTTCCCTATTGCTTCTCTGTTTTGAGAGAGAGTGACCAGCTCCCAAGTTTTATTTTTCATCAATGCTGCATACTCTAGGTTCGTTGCTTCCTTCCACTGTGGTGAGTTGAGGGCTTGCTGCACACTCCTTGGTTCTACACTTGCTTAAAAGACTCTTGGCTTGAACACACTAGCTTTACTTCTAGTGATCATTGGATGTGAGTTGTTTGAGTTACTTGTTGCATAAGGGGCTTATAATTCAGCGAGTGGCAGTACAATTTCTATATCATTGATTGGCACTGGAATCAGAGTTGCTGACACTGCTATTGGTCTTTGTTGAGCTGATTCTGTCCTGATTCAATTTGTCACTACTGTTGTTTTTTGCTGCATTAAATCTCCAATTCTAGAATAGTTTAGGATTATTGTTGTGGATCTTTGTTGGACAGATGATACTGTTCTACTTGCTTCTTCAACTCTAAGGTTGCTGCTTGGAGAGACACTTGATGATTGGGGTTCAGATTGATTGTTGTCTTCTGCATGAATTGCTATTAGAGGCTCTTAAAGTTGCTGTATGACTTCAGTAACTCTTGAAATTTTTGGAATGGCTGAAATTGTTGGATTTGAGGCTTCTGATCCATGTACATTGTTGACTTTCTTTCCTACTTCTTGAAAGGGGAACCTATCTTCAAAGAAAACAACATGAAGAGTTATGATGACTTTTTCTTGCTGAGTGAGGCACTTGTATCCTTTGTGAGCTGTACTGTATCCAATAAAAGTACAAGGAGAGGACTTGAAATCAAACTTGTGTTTGTTGTAAGATCGTTGGTGAGGGAAGCACAAACATCCAAATACCTTGAGACTTTTATAAGGGGGTTTCTTTCCCAGTAACTTTTCTTTTGTGACTGTCTATTCAGTACAGGTGTAGGTAGCATGTTTATCAACTTTGCTGCTATAGTAAACGTCTCACCTCAGAACTTTGTAGGCATCGAAGCTCCTGCTAGCAGTGTTAAACCCATTTTAACTACATGCTAGTACTTTCTTTCTGTTGAGCCATTTTGTTGGTTTACATGAGGACAAGAAAATCTATGTTGAACTCCTCTTTCCTGCAAGACCTTTGACAAACTAATATATTCAGCTACATTGTCGCTTTGAAGTATTTTTAGTTTTGTATTCAGTTGCAATTCAACCAATTGTTGCAAGTGATTAAAAACTGACTTTAGCTGAGCTCTAGACTTAATAAGATGTATCCAAGTAAATTTTGAGAATGCATCAATGAAGTTTACAAAATACCAATTTTCATTATTATCAGCTATGAGTGATGATCCCCATATATCTGTATATACAAGTTCTAAAGGACTAAAGTACTGTTTGTGAAGTGGGAAAAGGAAGTTGGTATGACTTTTCTATACAGCAAGTTGGGTAATTTATTTGACTACTAGCTGAAATAGAAATGTTACAGCCATTTAGGACTTTTGACACAACATTTTGACTTGGATGTCCTAATCTGGCATGCCAGATTTAAAGATTGGTCTTGTTGTTCAGAGAGGTATGATAGGTTGCTGGTGTATGTATTGTGGTGAATTTGAGAAATTTATAGAGGCCTTTATCAACCTTCTCTTGGAGCAAAATTTCTTTGGTTTCCTATAATTTAATGCAACACTTATTAGTATAAAATAAAAAAAACTCCGTTATCACAGCAGAATTTATGTACACTCATCAAATTCTTTATGATTTCAGGTACAAACAACAGTTTTCTTAGCACAAATAATCTAGAGCTCAAGTCAGATTTAATGCACAATTACCAACTGAATTGATTTGCAAACCTGTCTGATCTCCTATCACAACTTGTTCATCACCAACATATTCCTCTTTCTCCATTAGATTCTATTTATCATGCGTCATGTGGTGTGTGGCTCCTGAGTCAGGATAGCAGTTCAGGTCTTGAATGGTTGCTGGTGTGGCTAGCATATTGCTGAAGTTGGCTTTAGGTTGGTTGACTTGATTGCTATAATCTCCTTCATATTGTTCCTCACTATATCTATACCAGCAAGTCTTGGCTGTGTGATAAACCATTATTTTATGGTTTACATTGTGTTTAATTGTGTGGTTTTATCAAATCTTTACCCACTTATTCATTAAATAAGCATGCATTTATAATTCCTTCCTAAAAATACTTTATGGTTTAAAACTTGCTTCCTAGAGACTTTTAATTTTGTATTTTAATTCTCCTTTATTCCATTCGATGCCGTGATCTGTGTGTTGAGTGTTTCAGGCTTTATAGGGTATGAATGACTTGGAGATTAGAAATGAAGCTTGCAAAAATGGAAGGAACACAAGAAATTAAGGAGATGACCAGCGAGAAGTGACGCGGACGCATGGCTCACGCGACCGCACGACATAGAGGAAATTGTAGTGACGTGGACGCATGGATCACGCGACCACGCGGATTGGAAACTGCACAAGTGACACGAAGGTGTGGACGACGCGCATGCGTGGCAAAGCAAAACGCTGGATCACGTGAACGCCTGGATGACGCGATCGCGTGGCATGCGCGATCTGCAGAATCTGCAGAATTTGTTGGGGGTGATTTTGGGCCCTGTTTTGACCCAGTTTTTGGCCCAGAAAGGCAGATTAGAGCCGGGGAACATGGAGAGACAAAAGACAACATTCATTCCATATAGTTTTAGTTTTTAGATCTGATTTTACTCCTCCTCTAGGTTTTCTCTCAACACATTCATAGTTCTTAGGATTTTGATTTTATTGCTTTTTCTTGGATTGGGATATTGAGAAGAGTTATTACCTTCGCCAAGCCTTTATTATTCTAGTTTGTTTTCCTTACTTATCTCTTACTCTTCCATGTCCTTAATTTATTCAGAATTATTATTGGATTATTTTTAGAATTTATTAATACAAGAACTATTTTTATTTTTAATTGATCTTTTGATTATTATTTATCATGTCTTTCTTTATTTCCCTTTCTTATGTTGTGAAGTTTACATTTGTAATGAGCGAGTAGTTCCATAACTTGATTGGGGGTTGATTGAAAGGAGGACATTGAGTTGGAATGCTCAAGAGAAAAATTGTAATTGAGTTTATTGTTGGATTGTCCTCTAGTCACTAAAACTAATCCTTTCCAAGGGAGAGGATTGGAACTTGTGAATAGAAATAACTTTCCAACTTGCTTGACTCTCCTCTACCTAGTAAGGGATAACTAAGCAGAACAACCTTCAATTATCAATTAATTTTGAGAGTACTCCAACAAGAATAGGGCTTCCAACTAATCTACTCCCAGTCAAGGTTTTTGTTTAAGATTACATAAATTCTCTAATTTAATTTCCTGTTTATCGACTCAAACCATTTTTAAAAACATCTGATTAATAAAATAGCACACCTTTCTGCAACTCGTTGGGAGACGACCTGGGATTCATACTCCCAGTATTTTGATTTTAATTTTGTGACAACCCTTTTAAATTGATAAGTGGATTTTTGGTTGGTTAAGAGCTGTACTTGCAACGTATCTCTTATAACAATTTCTTAACTCGCCAATTTCCGCCACGTCACTGTGTGACCTATCTTGTCGCAAACTTGACATTGTAGCCTCTCATATTTTGACCTTTCACTTACGAAATTCCTTCCATCATGCATTTTTCCTATTCCATACTGTCCTCTTCCGTATCCATAGAAAGACTGTTCTTGCATTTCTCTATTCTTAGTATACTGACCTGACATTGTTCTTCCTCCACTTTGCAGATCTTGCATCATTCTGCCTCCTTTGCTCATTCTTCCTAATCTTCTACAAAAATTACCTCTAAAGTTACCTCTTGCTGCTGAATTTTGAGAAAGAAATTGGCTTTGTTGATTTTGTGAATACTGTGAATGTTGAGCTACATTCGCTTGCACAAAAGTTTCAAATCTTCTAAATCTTGCTAGCATACTCTCATGAGCTAACAGTAGTGCTTCTAATTCTCCTACAGTTATGCTATGCGATCTTGCTAAGACTGAAGTCACCACATTACCATACTCTTCAATCAAGCCGTGTAGAATCGCATTAACATGGTCACTTTCCTTCATCTACTGACCTACAGAGGCTAATGCATCTATAGTACTTTTTATTGACAGCACATACTCAGTAACTAATGCACCTATTTATTCTTCAACTGCATTACCTTGGCTTTAATTTGAGAAGGAAAATGATCTTTTAACTTTCTCCAGATCTGATGCGTAAGTGTACAACTAACCATTCTTGTAGTGAAAGGATTTGACATAGAAGCTAGCAACCAAGACTTCAGAAGAGCATCTTGTCGCTTCCATTTCTGAAACTTTGGATTCATTATCCCGTAAGGGAGAAAAACTTGAGGAATATCATCTCCAGTAAGGTGATTTAGCATGTCATTTCTTTCAAGTGTTGATTCTGCATGATCTTTTCATTGTAGATAATTGTTTTCATCCAATTTCATGAATATTGGAGTTGCAACAAAATTCTGCGCCATTGTTCTTGATATTTGTTCTGCTGTTTGTGAAAGCTATGGTACTTCAGTTTTGATACCATGAAAGGTATCGAAACTTGAATAGAAAGTTTAGAAGAAGATGAAAGAAAGAAGGAGAGAAGAATGGTTAGGGAAGTTTAGATCTGCAATCTAAATCTGCATTCTATATTCAATGGATTGAACCATACAGTAAGGGTTTGGTCTCTTTTATAGTTACCACGAGAGAGTGAATTCTAGAAGCCTATGGAAGTTCAACATACAACTAATTCTACTAGCTTCTAGAAGTTAACCTCAGCAGTAGTTCAACACTCCTATCATCATATCTACTTTCTTTTCTGCTCCTTTCTGCTTAAAAAAAAATAAATATGCTTTTGAGAAGACTAATCTTAACTTTAGAATCAACTAGCATTGTTCACCACTTGTGTAGCCTTCTATTGCTGTAGGGGCTTGGTCTCCTCCATCCTGAGTTTTACTTACCATTTTGTATCTGTTACTGCCACTACTCTGTCCTCTTAGTTATTCTGTCTCTTTTCTATACTCTAACTCAGCAATGCCTAACTTGGTTCTAAAGTGCAGGAAACTCTCTAAAGGTACGGGTATAGCCTTTGTTAGAATGTCAGCCAATTGGACTGTCCCTGAAATGTGACTTACTTTGACAGTTTTCTATTAACATGATCCTTCACAAAGTGTAAATCTATCTCATAATGCTTTGACTTGGAGTGAAGAATTGGATTGGCAGCTAACAACACTACACTCAAGTTATCACAATACATCAGTGGTGCTTCTTTTAGTGAAAATTACAACTCAACCATTAAGTTCTTTATCCAGAGTAGTTTTGCCACCAAATCAGCCATGCTCATGTATTCTGCTTTTGTACTGGACCTTGCCACTGCTGTTTACTTCTTTGAAGGCCAAAAGATCAAATTAGAACCAAGAAACACACAGTATCCACTTGTGGATTTTCGATCATCGACACATATAGAACTGAAAATTCAAACGAGAACATCTAGAGAACCAACTTTTCATTAGTTAATATCAGTTGATTTATTTAAAATTTTATTTTTAGCTCAATAATATCCAAATAAACATTCGAAACTACACAGTAGAAAAACATTTAAAACCTACTAAAAAAACATTCAAAAGTTGAATAAAAGGCTGTCAAATTCATTTATTTAGGTTAACATCCAAAATAAAAAATCAAAATTAAAATTCTACTAAATAGAACATTCAAAAGCATTTCCTGTAAAACATCCAAAACAGATCCATAGATCAAGAAAGGGAGAAGGAAGAACGACAGAAGAAGAAGTAGAGGTAGAAATAGAGACATAATGATGAAGAACAAATTAAAAGAATTGAAGTAGAAGCATGAAGCAATAGCAAATGCAAAGAAGCAAAATCAATGAAGTAGCAACAACAATGTTGACTTTAACGAAAAAGGATGATGGCAGAACCATGTTATGGCGAGAAAGAGAAATATAGGAGATCAATAGAGGGATAAAAAAAAGGGCTAAGAATAAGAAATAGAAAAGATGAAAAGGAAGAAACAAAAGTTAATTAAAAAAAATGTTGGTTGATGTATATGATACGAATTTGTATCAAGAAACAGAGAGATTTAGAGAGAAATCAGAGAGAGAATAGAATAGAAATCTCTAGAATTAGGATCAAAAGAGAAATTAAAAATTTCAATTATATAATAAATATTCATATATTATATTATATTATATTATATTTCTATTTATAACATAATCTTCTGATTGGGCTATTACCATTAAGGTCCCTAGTGCTCTGTTAGGATTTTAGTGCCCTTTATGGTTTTCATCTAACACATCACAAACAAATTCCTACACGGCCATTACTATCAGAATTCTTATTAGCAAATAGAATGGATGGTATTAGATCTGATCCTGAGCGTCCTAGACATGAGAGGGAGAACGAAGTGGAAGAGATTATTATCCTTGATGAAGAAGACATCTCGAAAGGAGTACAAGCATGTACGAAGAGTATTTCAAAAAGAATCTTTGCAGAAAGACCATTTTCTGTTGGAACAATGGAAGGTGTAATGCATGCTATTTGGGGTAGACCTAAAGGCTTTAGAGTAGTGAGCAAAGGTAATAGTCAATTTTAATTTTTCTTTGAGAAAGAAACAGATATGCTGAGATTGAAAGAGGCTCCCTGTTCCAATGGTTACCTGAAACTGTAGGTCGATCTCGGTCGAGATCTTCTTGTGCTGGTCAGCGGTGACGTGTCTGGCTGGTAGATGGCGGCTGGAGCTGTCGTGTCCGACTTGTGGGACTAACTGCACTGCTGATCCTTCGTCACCGGAGGGTGGGGGGTACCTATAAGGGACTCCGATGCTTAAGTTAGCAAGGGTATTAAGCAGGTTTTTAGTAGAATCAGAGTATGAGTTATACATGGGTGCTCCAGTGTATTTATAGAGGTGTGATAGTGACCTTTTTAGATAAGATAAGTTAGTTATCTTATCTTGTCTTATCTTATCTTTGGGTGAGGTCAGCTTATCTTCAAGGGAACCGCCCTTCTCTCTATAGGCTTGGGCTGCCTTTGGATTTGGGTCGTGTTCCTCGATTTTGGGCCTTTTTTGGGCTTTCCTGTCGATTTGGCCGAGCTCTTTGAGAAGAGGTCGGATGGTTTGACCTGAAGAGGTCGGTCGCTTTGTCACTAATCATCCCGGGTCGGACATCTTGACCCAGGGTATGAACAGTGCCCCTGCTCGAGCTTGGTCTTTCTTTTTAGGTCGAGTCTTGATTTTAGGACTTTGATCCTTTTCTGGTGAAAGACGAACTCGAGCATCTGTCGATTTCCTCTTTGTAGAGTCTTCTTTTGAATGTGGAACATTTTCTTTATTCTTAAAAGTGCGTGCTTTGCCTTAGCGCTCTGGTCTTGGGAATGCGCGAGGGTTTAATATCCTCGTTAATTGTTTTTTAATGCCCCGTTTCTCTTGCCTCTTCATTTTGAATTTTGCACTCAGAAAAAATAGTTTTTTCTTCTCTGTAACTTCCCCCTTTTTTTCTCTCTTCCTTTCCGTTTCACCTGAAGTTTGCATTTTTGTTTTTCTCTGAGACGCTTTTTGCTCGAGAGGTGGTTCTACTCCTTGTCGCTTCAGCTTTCAGCTTTCTTCAGAGTTTTCTCTCTTTTTCAGGTTGGTTTTTCCTTACTTTCTTCGTCGCTTGCGTTATGTCGTTTCTGTTTTTGACTTTTAGAAAGTTTGAACCTTTTGTATCGCCATGCATCTGCTTGTTTACTGTTGTGGGGGGGGGGGTTTCTTGCTTTTGAAATGACCCTTCTGTACTCTAGGGTTCGTGCCGTTTATTTTTCTTTTGCGAATTTCCATGAACCTGCTTGCTTTCTCGAAAGATTGCTCCTTTGATGTCTTTCGCCATGTTGACAGTTTTCTTTGCTGATGAATTTTGTAAAAGATAATGATGCTTTTTTATTTCTCTAAAAAAGGTTATGTCTTTGATGACTTCTTCTTGATACGTTTTGTTATTTGTTTACTTCATTTGTTGACCAAGCTGAGACTGTGGGTCTGAAGGGTAATTATTATGATGGTTTTATCTGTGGTTCGTGGCTTTCTATTCAGAGTGTCATTCTAGTTGAAAGGGGTCATTATCTTCCTGTATCGAGGTGTAGGTCTTGTAGGTTTTCCTGAGTCCTTGTTCTGTAACTACCTTCAAAGGATGCCCCTGGATCTTTGGTGTGGGTCCTGGGGTTTCCTTTTGTTGCTTGTACTGCGCTGGATTATGTTGGCCGAGTTGTTTTGATTTCATCCGAGATGTTTTTTAGTAATCCAATCTTCTTTTCTTGTTTGTAGGACTAGTTGGCCATGTCTTCTCGCAAAAATATTGTAGAGACGTCTTCTAAAGTTCCTGAGGGGATGTCCGATTGGTTGGACTCCCTTGTTTTGATGTGTGTTTCTGTGGTGAATGCTGAGTTTTGTCTGGAGCTTAGGAAACATCACCGCCTCTGTAAGAGTAGAGATCAGGAAAGGAATTATGAATTGGTAGCACCTGATTCTGAGAAGAGGGTTTTCTTCCCTGCTCTGACCCGGGGGGAGCGCCCTTTCTTTTATGCTTATGACTATTTTTTCAGCCAGTTGAACATCACTTTTCCTTTCACTTCTTTTGAGACCGATTTACTGTGGTCGTGTAATGTAGCTCCATCCCAGCTCCATCCAAACTCTTGGGGTTTTATCAAGATTTTTCAGCTTCTTTGCCAAGAGTTGGACGTTACTCCTTCTCAGACTCTTTTCCTTTATCTGTTTGTTTTAACTAAGCCCGGGATTTCTTCAAAAAAGAAAGTCTCGTGGGTTTCTTTTAGATCTGTACAAGGGCATAAGGTTTTTGCCATGTATGACGAGTCTTTTAGGGACTTCAAGAATTACTTTTTTAAGGTCCGAGCAGTTGAGGGAGCTCGGCCCTTTTTTCTGGAAGCGAACGATGAGCTAGCCTTCCCCTTGTGTTGGCAGCAGAATGTAGTTGTATCCCGTTATAAGTGGGAAATGCTTGACGAAATTGAGTAGGCTTTTGTAACTGTTTTGGAGGACATTTGGGGGGAACCTCCTCATCTGGACACTAAAAAATCATTGGGGACCCATCCCTTGTCCGAACTGCATTGGGTATTTACTTGATATATTTTGCTTGTTTTTTCTTTGCTTTCTTCGTCTTTTTTTGGTTTGTAAAACTGTTGATTTTCATTTTTCAAAGATGGCCAAGAATAATGACTCAATGAAGGCTTTCAAGAAGGCGAGAAAGGCAACTGCAGCTCAGAACATCTCAGCCAGGGCGGATGGGGAAGGGTCCTCTCAGGTTCCGCCGAAGCCATCTGTGCCGAGTTCGCCTGGACGAGGAGAATGATCCCTACTCCTCGAGTCCGTGTAGTTGATCCTCTGCAGTCTTCTGCTGCTATTCCTCCTCCCCCGGCCGTTCCTCCTTCCAAAAGACCTCGGACTGTTGAGCCCTTCAATTTGGATGCGCCTGATTTCGACGCTGTTGGGTTTGTCGACCAACAGATCGGTCCTTATGGTGCCCTCCCTATGAATGATATTTCTCTCCTTCGTCATTTAGATTTTATAACTCGGAGTAGCATCAAGATGGCTCATATGGGAGCTGCCCTGTACCGAACTATCCAAGATCTTCCCATTCATGCTACTAAACCTTTATGGAGGAGGCTAAGCAGGAGTTCGACTGGATGAAGGGTTTGAAGGAGGAGTTCGAGGTGAAGGTGACCAAGTTAGAGAAAGAATTAGAGGGTGAGAAGGCTAGTTCTGTTAACTTGGCGGCTTCTGTGAAGTTGGCTGAAGACACGGCGTTAAGGCATAAGGAGAGCTATGTCACTACCTATAGGGAAATGATGTGTCTCAGGGAGGAATTGGAGTCTGCCCGAGATGATTATGCCGAGCTCCAGGGTCACCTTGTAGGCAGTGTAAATGCTGCTTATGAGAACCTGAAGGAGCAGGTTCAAGTTCTTGCACCCGAGCTTGACCTTACTCTCTTCAGCCTGGACAATGTTGTAAAGGATGGCAAGATTGTCCCTGACGACCCTAATGACGATGATGTTGAACCTCCTCCTATGCCTGCCGCCAAGACCTCTATTATGCCGACTTCTTCAGCTCCTTCAGCTGAGGCCGGTCATCCCGAGTCAGAACCTGACTGTCAAATCTTGAACCAGGATGATGGGACTGTGGATGCGGTGCCTCTTCAGACTCGTCCTCCTTCACCCCGTGTTGATGTTGCTAAGAAGCCTTCGGATCCTCAATGATTTTTCTGGATGTTTGTGTGGATAACCTGGCTTGTGGGCTTTTGAACTCTTTATATTTTGTAAATAGTGGTTCTGACTTTGCTACTTTCTTAGTTGCTTTTTTAGCAACTTTATTTTGAAAAACGAAGTAGTTTCTAAGCTCTTGGGGCTGATTTTGGTAGCCTCTTGAGTTTGTTATTATTATAAATTGTGTTTTTCGTAACATATCTGTCTGCACCCGTCTTGGTACCTTTATAGGTTTTGGGAGTGTTGGAACTTTGTTGTCCGACCTCTTTGGATTGCCTTTGTATTTCATACTTGTGGCTTGTTTCCTTTGAGCCTTGGCCTGAAGTTATTTCTAGTAACTCGTTTTGTTTGGACATCGTTCAGGTCTCTATTAGGAATTACCTTGTATAACATTAAGGTTTTTGGGAGGCCGATTTCGTCATGTTAGTCCCTTCTAAGTTATTTTAGTAATCCTCTTTTTTGGACCTTGTTTAGGTCTCTTTCAGGGATTACTTCTATAACTTTATGTTTTGGGCCGACTTCATCATGTCGGGCCCTTCTAAGTTATTTTAGTAATCCAATTTCTTGGACCTTGTTCAGGTCTCTTTCAGGGATTACTTTTATAACTTTTATGTTTTGGGCTGACTTCATCATGTCGGGATCTTCTAAGTTATTTTAGTAATCTTCTTTCTTGGACCTTGTTCAGGTCTCTTTCAGGGAGTACTTTTATAACTTTTATGTTTTGGGCCGACTTCATCATGTTGGGCCCTTCTAAGTTATTTTAGTAATCCTCTTTCTTGGACCTTGTTCAGGTCTCTTTCAGGGATTATTTTTATAACTTTTATGTTTTGGGCCGACTTCATCATGTCGGGCCCTTCTAAGTTATTTTAGTAATCCTCTTTCTTGGACCTTGTTCAGGTCTCTTTCAAGGATTACTTTTATAACTTTTATGTTTTGGGCCGACTTCATCATGTCGGGCCCTTCTAAGTTATAGTAATCCTCTTTTATAGGGCTGGCCAAACCTCTTTCCAGGGATTTACTTTTATAACTTTGGTTTTGTAACTGATCCGACTTTTTTACGTCGGTCAGTCTTTAAGTTATTTTTAGCAATCCATTTATTTAAGACCTCAGGTCCTTTCTATGGATCACTTTCGATAACTTCTTGCATTATTCTGTTTTCATATTTGTCGATTTTGTAGGGATTGGGCTTAATCCTCGTTTGGTTGACCTTTGATGAATTTGGTTTTCCTCTTCGCTGGTCTTTATCGTGATCGTGTAGTGAATTTAATTTTCACTTTTTGCCGATCTGTAGCTTTATAATCGGGCGATGAATTTTTAGCGTTTCAGATTAATGCGTCTTGAGAATTTGTAGGAAATCTAAAAAACTTATTCAAGAGAAAATGCAGATATATACATGTTGGGGTTTTATCCCTCTAAGTCGAGCAACTTGTAGATCATTAGTTTGACACCTCATTAAAAAACCTTTTCAGGAAAAAGAGTGTGCCTTGTCCTAAGATCCTTTATCACCCCTAACTATAGTACCTTCTTAGGTTGCAGGCGTGCCATGACCTAGGAAGCTCTCGCCCATCGAGTTCGGACAGTCTGTAGTAGCCCTTTCCAAGTACTTCTATGACTCGGTAGGGTCCTTTCCAGTTTGCTGCCAGCTTTCCTTCTCCAGGTCGAGTTGTTCCGATATCATTTCGGATTAGGATGAGGTCGTTCTCAGTAAAACCTCGCGGCACTACCTTTTGATTGTATCTCGAATCCATTCGACGTTTTAATGCCTCTTCCCTGATCCGAGCTCTTTCTTAGACTTCTGGAAGTAGGTCGAGTTCTTCCCTTTGAAATTAGGAGTTGGCTTCTTTGTTATAGTGGATCACTCTAGGTGACCCTTCTTCAATCTCCACTGGAATCATTGCCTCCATTCTGTATGCTAATCGGAAGGGTGATTCTTTTGTGGCGGAGTGTGGCGTTGTTCGATATGCCCATAGGACTTGTGGGAGCTCTTCAGCCCAGGCTCCTTTTGCGTCCTTTAATCTCCGTTTTAGCCCAACCAATATGACTTTGTTAGTAGCTTCGGCTTGTCCATTGGCTTGGGGATGTTCTACGAAAGTGAACTGGTGTTTTATGTTCAAGTTGGCCACTAACTTTCTGAAGCCTGCATCTATGAATTGGGTGCCATTGTCTGTGGTGATGGAGTATGGAACCCCGAACCTTGTGACAATGTTCCTATATAAGAATTTTCGACTTCTTTGAGCAGTGGCATTAGCTAGGGGTTCTGCCTCGATCCATTTTGTGAAATAGTCTACCCCTACTATGAGGAATTTAACTTGTCCCGATCCCTGAGGGAAGGGTCCGAGAAGGTCGAGTCCCCATTTTGCGAATGGCCAAGGTGAGGTCACGCTGATGAGTTCCTCTGGCAGGGCGATGTGAAAGTTGGAATGTTTTTGACATGGTGGACATGTCTTTACGAACTTTGTGGCTTCCTTTTGTAGAGTTGGCCAATAAAATCCAACCCGAAGTACTTTTTTAGTAAGTGTCTACGTCCGAGATGATTGCCACAGATGCCACTGTGTACTTCCTCTAAAACTTCCTTTGTGTTGGAAGTCGGTACACATTTTAACAATGGTATTGAAATTCCTCTTTTGTACAGAGTATTGTTTATGATAGTGTAGTATTGTGCCTCCATTTTTAACCTCTTTGCCTCCTTCTTATCTGTGGGGAGTGTTTCTGTTTTGAGGTAGTTAATTATGGGGGTCATCCATCCTTGATCCGGACTTGTTATGGCTAAGACTTTTTCTTCTTCCGAGATTGACGGGTTCTGGAGCATTTCTTGGATGAGGCTTCTATTGTTGCCCCCTGGTTTGGTACTGGCTAGTTTTGAGAGTGCGTCAGCTCGGGTATTCTATTCTCGGGGTATATGGCGGACCTCATATTCCCCGAGTTGTCCGAGTTGTTCCCTGGTTTTGTCCAGGTACTTTTTCATGGTGGGATCTTTGGCTTGGTAGCTCCCTGTTATTTGTGAAGTGACTACTTGTGAGTCGCTGAAGATGATAAGCTTTTGAGCTCCAACCTCCCTAGCCAGTTTCAAACCAGCTAGTAGCACCTCATATTGTTTGAGGCAGGGAACCCGAATTTGAGGGAAAGTTCTATTTGGGTTCCCTGGTCACTTTCTATTATCACACCCGCACTGCTTCCAGTTTTATTTGAGGAACCATCTACATAGAGATTCCATTCTGTAGGGATTTCTGGGGTGTCTGTAAATTCTGCGATAAAGTTGGCCAGGTATTGTGATTTGATGGCTGTCCGAGCTTCATATTGAAGGTCGAATTCAGACAACTCTACTACCCATTGCAAGATTCTGCCTGCTAAGTCTGTTTTCTGCAAAATCCCCTTTATGGGTTGGTTGGTTCGAACCCTAATGGTGTGAGTTTGGAAATACAGACGCAGTCGTCGAGATGTTAGTATGAGAGCGTAGGCGAATTTTTCTATCCTTTGGTAGTTCAGCTCGGATCCTTGTAATGCTTTGCTGATAAAATATACAGGTTGTTTCCCACTATCGTTTTCTCGGACTAATGCTGAGGCTACTGCCCGACTTCCTACTGCGAGGTATAATATAAGTGGTTCTCCTTCCCATGGCCGAGATAGGATAGATGGCTGTCCCAGGAATCTTTTTAAATCTTGGAATGCCTGCTCGCACTCCGTTGTCCATTCAAACTTCTTTCCCTTCCTTAAAGTAGCATAGAAGGGGGGAGATCTTATTGCTGATCCCGCTAGAAATCTGGACAAGGCTGCCAATCTTCCATTGAGCTGTTGTACCTCTTTTACGCAAGTCAGGCTCTTCATATCGAGTATGGCCTGGCATTTATCCAGATTTGCCTCGATTCCTCTTTGTGTGAGCATAAAACCCAAAAATTTGCCAGCTTCTACTGCGAAGGTGCACTTTGCAGGATTAAGTCGCATGCCATGCCTCCTTATAGTGTCGAATACTTGAGTGAGGTCGGACAGTAACATCTCTTCACTTTGTGTCTTTACTAACATGTCGTCCACATAGACTTCCATGATTTTTCTGATGTGATCCGTAAAGACCTTATTCATCAATCTTTGGTAAGTGGCTCCTACGTTTTTAAGTCCAAAAGGCATGACGATGTAGCAGTAGTTTGCTTTTGGGGTTAAGAATAAAGTTTTTTCTTGGTCGGGCGGGTACATTGGGATTTGATTGTATCCCGAATATGCATCCATAAACGAAAGGTATTTGTATCCGGAGGAGGCATCCACTAGAGCGTCGATACCTGGGAGTGGATAAGGATTTTTTGGGTAGGCTTTGTTGAGATCAGTGTAGTCGGTGCACATTTGCCACTTCCCATTCGATTTTTTCACCAAGATGACGTTAGCTAGCCATAGTGGGTACTTGACTTCTCTTATGAATCCTGCCTCCAGTAGAGCTTGTACCTGCTCTTCCACAGCTTGGGATCATTCTGGCCCGAGCTTTCTACGTCTCTATTGTACTGGCCGAGATCCTGGGTAGACTGCTAGCTTGTGGCACATTAATTTGGGGTCTATGCCTGGCATGTCTGCAGCCTTCCATGCAAATAGGTCGATGTTATCTCGTAAGAACTGTACGAGTGATTCTTTTGTTTCTCCTTTTAGGATTGTACCGATTTTGGTTGTTTTGTCTGGGATGTCTCCAATCTGGACTTTTTCTACTTCACCTTCGGGTTGTGGGCGGAGTTCTTCCCGCCTCTGAACTGCACCGAGTTCGATGGTGTGGAATTCTTCTCTTCTGCCTCTGAGGTTTAGACTTTCGCTGTAACAGCGGCGCGCTGGCTTTTGGTCTGCTTTTATGGTGGCTATCCCTTCTGTAGTTGGGAACTTCATGCATAGATGTGGGGTCGAGACTACTGCGCCGAGCTGATTTAACGTTGTCCGACCTATTAAGGCATTGTAGGCTGAACTCACATCGACCACGATGTAGTCTATCTTGAGTGTTCTTGACTGGTTTCCTTTTCCAAAGGTCGTGTGTAGTGAGATGTATCCAAGAGGCTGAACTGGAGTGTCTCCCAGTCTGAACAGGCTGTTTAGATATGCTCTGAGTTCTTTCTCTTCCAGGCCGAGTTTGTCGAAGGCCGTTTTAAACAAGATGTCGGCAGAGCTTCCTTGGTCTACCAGCGTGCGGTGGAGATTTGCGTTTGCCAGTATAATAGTGATGACCATGGGATCGTCGTGTCCTGAGATGATACCGGATGCGTCTTCTTTGGTAAAAGTAATTGTGGGGATGTCGGGTGCTTCCTCCTTTTCCTCGACATGATATACTTCTTTAAGATATCTTTTGCGAGATGATTTTGAGGTTCCTCCTCCCGTAAATCTTCTGTGTATCATGTGGACGTGTCTTTCTGGTGTACGAGGTGATCGCTCTGTTCGTCCGACATCTTCGTCCCTTCTTCTTTTTCTTTGCTCATCATCTAGGGTGGCCAGGTATCGATCCAATTTTCCTTCTCTTACTAGTTTTTCTATGACATTTTTTAGGTCAAAGCATTCGTTGGTGGAATGTCTGCGGATTTGATGGTATTCGCAATACTCAGTCCGATTTCTTCTTCCTTTTTTGCCTTTTAGTGGTCGAGCTGGGGGTATTTTTTCAGTATGGCAAACTTCTCTGTAGACATTCACAAGGGACACCCGAAGAGGGGTGTAATTGTGGTATTTTTTGATTTTTTTTTCCCATGTCGATCTTCTTTCTTTTTGGACTCTTTATCCTTATCTCGAGAGGAGTAGGTGAATCCAGATTTTGAAGTCTCTCCTAGTCGAGAGTTCTCCTCCATGTTGATGTACTTCTCTGCTCGTTCTTGTACTTCGTTCATAGATGTGGGATGTTTCTTTGATATAGATTGGCTAAAAGGTCCCTCTCGCAAGCCATTGATGAGACCCATTATGGTGGCCTCTGTTGGTAGGCTTTGTATGTCCAGACATGCTTTGTTGAATCTTTCCATGTAGCTGCGAAGACTTTCCCATTCTCCTTGTTTGATTCGTAATAGACTCGGGGCGTGCTTCTTTTTGTCTTTTTGGATGGAGAATCTGACCAGAAACTTCTTGGCTAAGTCGTCGAAGCTTGAGATGGACCTTGGGGGTAGATTGTCGAACCATCTAATTGCTGTCTTTGTTAAGGTAGTCGGGAAGGCTTTGCAGCGAACTGCATCTGAGGCGTCGGTGAGGTACATTCTACTTCTGAAATTTCTGAGATGATGGCTGGGATCTGCTGTGCCATCATACAAATTCATGTCGGGAAGTTTGAAGTCTTTTGGGATTTTGGTCCTCATGATCTCTTTGGTGAATGGGTCTTGGTCCTTACGGGAGTCGTCTTCGTGTCCGGATCGAGTATTTTTGGCCTTGAGATCTACTTCGAGTTTTAGGAGCTTGTCCTCTAATTCGTGGTGTCGCCTAACTTCCCTTCGTAGGTCTCTCTCAGCTTCTCATTAATGCTCCACCTCTTTTTCTAGTTGCTTTAAGCGATCTTGAAGTGCCTCCACTGCTCCCATATTTGGTGAATCGTTGTTTTTGTTAGGTTGAGGGGTATCTTTTGGTGTAGTGTCCGCGTTCTTGTGCGGCGTTCTATCTTCTAGATCTGAATCGTGGTTGTTGTCATGGTTGTCCGCCATGGTGATGGGATGACTTTCAGGTTCCCCGGTAACGGCGCCAATGTTCTGATGGTTACCTGAAACTGTAGGTCGATCTCGGTCGAGATCTTCTTGTGCTGGTCGGCGGTGACGTGTCCGGCTGGTGGATGGCAGCCGGAGCTGTCGTGTCCGACTTGTAGGACTAACTGCACTGCTGATCCTTCGTCACCGGAGGGTGGGGGGTACCTGCAAGGGACTCCGATGCTTAAGTTAGCAATGGTATTAAGCAGGTTTTTAGTAGAATCAGAGTATGAGTTATACCTGGGTACTCCAGTGTATTTATAGAGGTGTGATAGTGACCTTTTTAGATAAGATAAGTTAGTTATCTTATCTTGTCTTCTCTTATCTTTGGGTGAGGTCAGCTTATCTTCAAGGGAACCGCCCTTCTCTCTGTAGGCTTGGGCTGCCTTTAGATTTAGGTCGTGTTCCTCGATTTTGGGCCCTTTTTGGGCTTTCCTGTTGATTTGACCGAGCTCTTTGAGAAGAGGTCGGATGGTTTGATCTGAAGAGGTCGGTCGCTTTGTCGCTAATCATCCCGAGTCTGACATCTCGACCCAGGGTATGAACACTCCCCATGACTCTTTAAGAATTACATCCTACACATTAAGTATCGGGAAGAGGGCGAGGACCACGAAAAAGAATGATCTCTACACTCCCTGTTAGGGTTCAAGTATGGGGTTTACCAGAACAATTCAAAACCCTGGAGGTTGGATGTAAATTAGGGAGTAAATTAGGCCTCATCACTGACATTGATTTTTTCAAGGTCAAAGGAAAAGAATCTCGGATTATCAAAGCCAAGGTGGAACTGGAAGATGATAAAAAGCTAAGAGACAGCATGAAACTGATGGGGCCGAATCAACAACCTCTGGAGGTAGGTTTGAGGTATGAACGTATTGGTGTGTTTTGTACTTACTGTGCCTCCCATGGACATGAGACAAGAAATTGTCAATTATTCTTGGAAGACTCATCTAAAAGTCAGATTAAACAGGAAAGTATAGGGGACTGGGTCAAGGCGGATCAGGTTGGAAGGAGAGTTGAAAGGCAAAAATATGATGATTCAAGAACATCTAGAGCTGATGGTCATTCTCCTGCACAACCAAGGAAGAAACCAGCTCTAATGTGGCTTCTAGAGAGCTTTTCAAGCCTAAGTATGGAGGACAAGAAGCAACAACCAACCCCCAAGAAATTAATGGCAAATAGTTCTAACGTGCAGGAAGATAAAGATGCGAAAATGAAGACTGCTAACACTAATTCAGGTGCTTATTCGCTAAACATTCTTAGAAATCTATCTATTCGAATGAATACTGAGGAATATGTGGCTACTTCTGAAAATAGAATAGAATGCAAAAATAAGAAAGTAAAACTGAAGCAGCTAGCTAGAATAAGAGACAATATTATGAAGACTTATGTTGGCAATAAGAGAAGCAATAGTGGAAAGGAGAATGAAGGAAGTTGAAAAAAACGTGTTTAGAGAAAGAGCGATTAATTGAGAATGAGGTGGAGGGTGCCAGCCGTCAAATGGCACCCAAAGCCCCATAAAGCTACTAAGATAGAATTGTCGGAGTTTGGGAAGACCCCTGACAGTCCAGAATCTTAAAGGGATATGTCAATTCTACTCCCCCGAGACTGTGTTCATCTGTAAAACTAAAAACCAATTTTGCATAGTAGAAAAGAAATTGAGAAGCTGTAGATTTGTGAATTGAAAGTTTAATAATCTAATTGGGACAGCGGAAGGAATAGTTCTGGCCTGGAAAGAAGACTTAGGTCTCGAAGTAATTGCTATTATACGGATGCAATGGTAAATGACACATCTAATAACTCTTCATGGGGATTGGTGGGTATTTACTTAAGCTGTTTGGATCATGAAAGGCTAACCCAATTCAAAGATATCTCAACAATTATCCAATAACTACCCAAAAATGTCATTGTTTTCGGAGGCTTTAATGCCATTGTGAGTCAACAAGAGAAGATGGGAGGAGATCTTAAATCCTTGGCTGTTATGTCTGAGTTTTCTAATTTCACTCATAGAAATGGGTTAATGGACTTGGGCATGGTAGAGAAACCATTCATGTGGTCAAATAAAAGAAGGGGTTCAGAGCATATTGCTGAGAGATTGGATAGAATGCTCACTTTAGGGGGTTGGTTTAATATCTACCCTGCTGCTTCAGTGATTAGATTTTGGAAATTGGGTCTGATCATGCGCCACTCTTCTTGGATACTAATCCTCAAATAAAGAAGTCCAAGAGAATATTCAAATTCCAAGATCGTTGGTGTGGAATAGAGGAAATAAGGAATGTTATCATTGCTACTTGGAGTTCAAGGTTTAAGGTTTCAGTAATGTTTATTCTTGCACAAAAAATAAAAATGTGTCATCATCAATTAGTGGTCTGAAAACAGTCATCCAAATCCAATTCTAAAAAAGAGATTGAGAACTTTCTTGATAGGATTGAGGCCCTCAGAGAAGCAGGAATTAATGGCGGAGACCAACTGAATGAGCTGGAAAAGAAACTTGAAGTGGCATATTTCAGAGAAGAGAGCTATTGGAAAGGAAAATCGAGGATAAAATGGTTGAATGAGGGTGACAAAAATACTAAAATTTTCTATCAATCCTACCAACCTCAGATTTGGAGAAATAAAATCTAAAAATTGAAAAAGAATGATAGAAGTTATGCCACCACTTATGGAGGGATTGCTATGGTTGCTGAGGAATATTTTAAGAAAATGTTCACTTCAACTAACAATGTTGATCCAGGTCTTCTATTTGAAGATTTTGGTGCTAAAGTTACCCCTGCCATGAATCGTAAACTGTTGCGTCCAATCTCAATGGAGGAAGTTAAAAGAGCAGTTTTTAGTGTCTATCCCCAGAGTACCCCAGGTGATGACAGATTTACTTCTAAATTCTTTCAATTTTATTGGGATATTGTAGCGGAAGATATTTTTAAAGCAGTCCAAAATTTCTTTGTTAGTGGTAGAATATTAAAAAGATTCAACCACACCCACATTTGACTAATTCCTAAGATCTCATATGCAAAGGTAATGGGCCAGGTTAGACCTATAAAACTTTCTTCAGTTGTCTACAAATTTATTTCTAAAGTATTGGTTCATCGGCTTTAGAGTTTCATGAATTGTCTTATTAGTCCAACACAAAGCGTCTTTGTGAAAGGCTGGGTAATCTCTAATAATATTGTTATAGCCCATGAATGCATGCACTACTTGAAGACTAAGAAGAGGGATTTGGTGAATGAGATGGCTTTTAAACTTGATATAAACAAAGCATATGATAGAATTGAGTGGTAATTGGTGCGAAATTTGAATACCACAAACTAATCGGCAAGTGCATCGGGTCGTACCAAGTAGTACCTCAAGTGAATGAGGGTCGATCCCACGAGGATTGATAGACTAAGCAACAATGATTGAATGATTACTTAGTTAGACAAGCAGAAAAGAGTGTTTGAGTCTCAATTGCATTAAACATTAAATTCATAAAATCAAAAAGCAATTAGAGGATTATATGTTACGTATCCCGTTAAGTCCAGATAATTAGTGATTTAGGAGGATTTCTTTCAAGCTGTTGTTAAGGTAAATTGCTTTTCCAAGGTTTACAAGAACTCAAATAGAATAAGGTTCATATTTTCGTTCCACCCAGATTCATAAAATGAAGAGTAAAAATAAATTCTTGAAATTGAAATCAAAGCAGTAATTAAAATAGGAGAGTAATAGTATCAATCTATACAATAAACAGAGCTCTGACAAACCCCAATTTGACGGTTTGTTTTGCCTTGAATTTAGAACATTTTGATAACCTTTGTCACATTTAGCCTAAGAATTAGCATGGTTTTGTTATCTCTTCCATGATTGTGCTTAAGTGTAAAAACATGCTTTTTAAGCCTTGTCTTGGTGAATTCTAGTTTCTGTTGATTCCATACGATGCCTTGATGTGTTTGCTAGTAACCTCAGGTTGAAACTAGGCATGGATCAAAGGAAGCAAGGAAGGAAGCATACAAGTGGAGAGAAGCATAAAAAAGTCAAAGAAGCAAAGTCAGCCATGCACGCGCACGCGCACAAGGCGCTCGCGCGCACATTGCAGAACCGACCAGGGACGCGCACGCGTACCATGCGCGCACGCGCCGATGAAGGCACATGACCTCATTAATGCAACACGTGCCTGGCGATTTTGAGAGGTTTTCTGAACCCATTTTGGCGCCAAATTGCTAAAGGAAAGGAATAAAAGGATGAAGGATTAAGGGAGGAAGAGGATTGATCACTTAGGATCATTGATCACTTTAGAAGTTAGTTACCATTAGTTTAGTTTAGTTTTTTAGTTAGTTTCTAGAGAGAGAAGCTCTCCCTTCTCTCTAGGATTAGGATTAGGTTTAGGTTAATCTCTCTTCTTAGATCTAGGTTTAACTCATGCTTTGATTCACTTTTCATTTACCAATTCTTAATCTTCTCCTCTTCCTCTTTCTAGATGTGTGCTTTAATAATTGTAATCCTCCATTTTGTTTTGGATATATTGTTGTTCCTTGGTTTTCTTTCAATAATGCAACTTGAGGTAATTCATGATAATTGTGATTTCCTTGATTGTTGTTGTTAATTCCTTTCAATAATTGTTGATTAGACTTCATTCTTGTTGTTGATTTACTATACTTTTCTTTTGTGCCTTCCAAGTGTTTGATGAAATGCTTGGTTGAATTTTAGTGTAGATTTTGTTCCTCTTGGCCTAGGTAGAGTAATTAGTGACACTTAAGTCATCTAATTCCTTTGTTGATTGATAATTGGAGAGATTGCTAATTGATTTGAAAGCCTCCAAAGCTAGTCATTCCTTTAGGAGTTGATTAGGACTTGAGAAATCAAATTGATTCACCCACTTGACTTTCCTTTAATTAGTAAGGGTTAACTAAGTGGTAGCAATGAACAAATCTCATCACAATTGAAAAGGATAACTAGGATAGGACTTCTAATTTTCATACCTTGCCAAGAGCCTTCTATAGTTGTTAGTTTATTTTCATTGCCATTTACTTTTCATGCTTCTTATCCAAAACCCCAAAATAACCCATAACCGATAACAAGACACTTCATTGTACGTCCTAGGGAGAACGACCCGAGGTCCAATACTTCGGTTTATAAATTTTAGGGGTTTGTACTTGTGACAAACAAATTTTTGCATGAGAGGATTATTGTTGGTTTAGAGACTATACTTCAACGAGATTTCATTTGTGAAATTCTAAACCGTCAAAAATCCAATCGTCAAAATGGCGCCGTTGCCGGGGATGAGCAATGGTGTTATGTTATTGGTTATTGTACATATGTGAATAGTGTAAATAGCTTGTCTTTTGCTTGTTTACTAGATTTTGTTAGCTTTATTTTTGTGTTTTTCCCATAATGAATTCTCACTTTGGCTTTGAGTTTGGTTCTAAGTGTGTTGTAGGAAATGTGGACTTTAATGGCAACATGTACCAAGGATGGAACACTCCAAGATGGGAGGAGCCTCAAGGAATTGATCACTCCTATTGGCATCAACCTCCGGACACTTATAGGTATAACCCTCATCCTAATGCATGTCAATTCAATGGCTATGGTGAATCACCTTGTGACTTCCAAGCACCACCACCATATGCCTATGAATCTCATCCTCAACATGAACCTCAACCATTCTCACAAGCCTTTCATCACCAAGCACCACCCTATGATCCATATCCATCATATAACCAATCATCCTTACCATATTTTTATGGCCATAATGAGCAAGAACCTCTAGAATCACCACAACCATGTCAAGACTACTCCCAAGAACCACCTCAATACTCATCATTTCCATACCCTTACCAAGAAGAACCACCTTCCTACTATGAACCCTCTCTCTAAAATAATGAACCTTCCTACCCATCCCAAGCCCCAATAGACGATCCTCTCATCTTGTTACTTCAAGGACAAGAAGCCATGAAGCGGGATACACTTGAGTTTGTGACCAATTTGACCAAGGTGGTGCGCACTTTAGCCCACCAATGCTTGAATACTCAAGGTATTTCCGTGACCACATGTGAAAAGTCAAAAGAAGAGCAAAGCATGAAGGAGAAATTGGAAAATTTGGTGGAGAAGGAGGAGTCAAATTTTGTATTGGAGCAACTAGAAGAACCTATAATCATTGACGAAAAGGAGGAAGTGGTTGAAGATTTAGGAGATGTTGAAAGTCCAAGAGAATGTAGCATCATGGAGCACTCTTCCAAGAAGCTTGATATTGATGTTGAAGAGGGTGCGCAACCTCCAAGGCATATCATCGTCGGAGACTTGGAAGAGGCTTATCAAGAGATGGATTCAATCATGGACGAATTTCTCTCTACAATGGAATCCTCTCCCATTGGACATGGAGTTGAAAGTATAAAAGAGTGTGCACAACCTCCCATACCCTTGGTGAGCAATGAGAAAGAGAGCTACCAAGAGGAAAACGTTGGCATGGTGTATATTGAAATTGAAGAATATGAAGAGGTTGATCAAGAGATGACCTCATTCATCAATGAATTTCTATCCAAAATTGAATCGCCTATCATTAAACAAGATGAAGTTCTTGAAGATAACACCAAGCCACGTAACAAAGAGGATGAGGTTGAAAGTGAAGAAATTCGTCAAGAGGTGGAAATACACAAGGAAGAGCACAAGGAAGTAGACCTTGCATTGTCTAAGTGTGGGGAAGCCTCTCTCCCCAAATTACCATCCAACACAACCTTCAAATGGGTAAAATTCTTATCCATACGCTTCACTTTCTCGCTTGAATATGGCTTGATTGAAACGGATGGACAACTTAGAGCTCTTTGTGGAATTAAAAGCAAGAATGAGTTGTGTAGTGGTTGCAAGTTAGGAATTAGGCTCATTGAGGTCAAAGCTTCAAGGTATAGGGATGATGTTGGGACAAGAATCACTTTATATGGACCTAGGAGAAAGCATTGGTGGAGTAAAGAGAATTCTATGTGCCAATCACCTTTATGTCAACCGCTCATCCGACAAAACCATGAACCTCAACTAACGGATGGGTGTGAAGACAAGATATGGGATCCCGGTTCGCTATACGAAGATCAACTATGGGGACTCATATCTTGGGTAGAACTTTGCCCAAGCTTGACGAAACTGGTTGGAAATTCTGTCAACCAATTGAGAAGCAAGGATCCTTGGAGATTCAAGGATGAGTACAAACATGAGCCACCATGACAATAAGCATCTCAAGAATGTCCAACTTAAGGACTTAAACTAAAAGTGCTAGGTGGGAGACACCCCACCATGGTAAACTCTTTCCATTCCTTTTTAAATTTGCCTAATAAGTGATTTGAGTTACCATTGTAGGTAGATGTTTCATACAAATTTGTTTGTACAATTTAATTGTTAGCTTAGTCACATGCATGTCGTGTTTAGTAGTAGATGAATAATATCAAAAATTGCATTTTTGTGAATTCTATGATGGTTAAGTGAATAAGAGTTGTGAACACTAAGGGGAACACCCAAAAAAAAAAAAAGAGAAAAAAAAAAAGAGGAGGCGCAGACGCGCACTACATGCGGGCGCGCCAAATATTAGTTCTTGGAAGTTCGCGCGGACGCGCATCTGCCGCGTCCGCGCCGATCTGCTGCTGCAACTGCTTGGGCCAAATTCCAGAGAGTTAAGCCATTTCTGGGCTGGCTCTAGGCCCCAGGCCCAACCCCATCTGCGCGAGCGCGCGCATCGCGCCAGCGCGCCATTTCACGAATTCGTCAATGCACGCGGACGCGCACTTGCCGCGTGCGCGCAGGTCGAGTAGCGCGACCTTCAGGCCATTCTTCAGAGAGTTAGGCCTGGGTTGGGCCAACTCTAAGCCCCTAGCCCAACTCCATCCACGCGTGCGTGCACGGTACGCGCACGCGCCCTTCCCTACTTCGCTCACCCTCGCCTAAGCGCGTTGTACGCGCCCGCGTAAGACCCCATTTTTTTCAATGGACGCGGACGCGCGATGTGCGCGCGCGCGCCAATTCAAAATTCGGGATAACCCTAGCTCGCGAGGCACACTGCGCAGTCGCGCACCCCAGCCTCCACCCCCATCTTCTTCTTCTCCTCACCCCATCTATCATCGCAGCAGCAACACCAGCCGCCGCCGCGCCTCCCTCACCGCCGGCGACTTGCCCTCCCTCATCATCACCTTCTCATCCCCCTCTCACCGCCACCCATTCTCTCTCTCACTCTTCTTCTCCCTCCGGCCAAACCACCGCGCCACCGCGCCACCGTTCACGGCGGTGCCAGTTTGTCTCCGTTGCCCCGGCTCTATCGTGGTCCCCATTTCCATTTTCAGTTTTCCCGGCTCCCAGGTTCCTGCTCCATTTCTGCCATCTCTGTTTCTATTTTCCCTTTTTCTTTGATTCAATTATGTTAGTTCCTAGAGTTGCCTGTTAATTAGCTAAATTCCAATTTTGCATGTTAGGTTTAGTTAGAAATAATTGCGGTTAGGTAGCTAGGGCTGGATAGAGGATTCTAGGCCTGATAAGTGCTCCGTATGTGCTTACTTGCTGTTTATCTGTTTGAATGCTGTATGCTGGTTTTGGCTTGCTTTTTATGCACTTCTTGTTGCCTGATTGCTATACCACTGTTGCTGTGCTTCATTGATGCTGCCTTCTTACTGTTTGTGCTATTCTGTTATCCGGGAACGTCCAATTCTAAGCCGGAATGCTGCCCAATTTTTCAAGGAATTAGTTTCATTTTGATCTTTATTTCAGTTCTGGGCGACTTTCCGTTTCCTTTTGACTTCCCGGATTTGCACAATCATTGTGAACATGAACCACAATCTCTAGTTCAATTGAGCCTATATATCATCATATCACTAATCCACTTTTCCTAACTCACTAATTTCTTTCACCATTTTACTTACCCTCACTTTTAACCCTCTTTAACAATTCTTTCATGACTATGATGATATTAGTGCCTTTTGCATATGAGGTGTTACCTTATGGTTTTGGTTCGGTCACTTATGCTTACTTGTTCAATTTTACATATTCAGTGCAACATCATGATTGCTCTTTGATAATGATATCCTGAACATGTCTTCTTTGTTACATGCTAAATGTTTCATATATTCTATCATATTCTTTTTAGGATGTCGAATAAAGGCAAAGCCGTAGCCACCACCTCTAAAAAGAGAAAACACTCTACCCCCTCCACTCCTTCCATCTACAAGAACTATGCTAGGAATCCATTACAGGACGAGGATAAGGAGAATCAGCTGTTACCTTCTACCAACCCGGGCAAATTCCCCAATCTCTACTGTGAGCTTCGGTTCTCTAGATATCGGACCACGAAGCTGAATATTGAGAAGAAGTTGCTCCTCCCTAATGATGTGAGACGGCGCATTAATGGCCGGATCCTTGAGTTAGGTATTGATTTTGTTGACCGGGACTTGGGTGACATCAATATCTCTTGGGTGAAGGAATTCTACTGCAACTTCTTCCGTCCGACCTTGGATTCGGTTCAGGTGCGGGGTAGAGAGATTCTGCTCACCGAGGCCGCCATTGGGGAGGCATTACATTGCCGTCACATTCCGCTTGACCAGTGTGCCCACCATCAGGCTGAGATAGCCATCCATACCATGACATTTGATTATGAGGCGCTTCGGCGCGTGATTGGGATACCGGAGGCTTCATGGGTTATGGATGTGGGCAACACCAAGCCGAAGGGGATGTTATTCACTCATTTGACCAGGGAGGCCAAGACTTGGCAGATGATCTTCGCCCACTACGTCCTGCCTACCACCCACTTTTCTGAGGTCCCCATAGAGATGCTTTTGCTGATGGGGTGTGTTATGGAGGGGAAGGATGTCTCCTTCCCTAGACTTATCCGGCAGTGCATGTGGCGGGCGCATATTCGTGGCCTGCTTCCATTTCCTACATTGGTCACGAGTATGGCGGCCTTAGCTGATGTCCCATGGTCAGATGATGATGTGCGACCACCACCCGCTGATGCAGATGACAGGGAGGTTACAATCCCCTGGGGTGTTTGGGTGCACGAGAAGCCACCTGCTAGCCGCCGCTCTCGGGCTCGGGCTGCCATAGGGACACCTTCACCACCAGCCCCTGCAGCTGGCCCTTCCTCCTCTACAGCCGCAGCTCCTCCACCATCTACAGACCCTCCAGCAGCACCTGAGCCTACCTATCTCCTGGTCCAGCGTCTCTTCCGGTTCTTAGAGTGTGAGCGACACCATGTCAGACGCCGCTTGGATCGGATGGACCAGGCACTTATCTCCCTCGGCGCTGAGCTACCTCCGCTTCCCGATTCTCCGGCCTCCGATGAGCAGGATCATCAGGAGGAGGACGTGGAGGCACTAGCTCAGCAGGATGCCCCTACCGCTACAGAGCCAGCACACATGGAGGCTCCACCTCAGACACAGGAGACTCCACTGGTCCCACAGCCACAGTCAGAGCCAGAGCCTATCGTTGTACCTCCCACTGATCCTCCGGTTTAGCATCGAGGACGATGCTTGATTTTAAGTGTGGGGAGGGCACCGGTAGCATTATTTGGGAACCGGTGAACTTTTCAGCCTAGTTATCTTATTTTGCACATCTTTGTATATATTTTGATGCATTTCTAGTTTGCTTTGGATACTTTTACTGCTTATTTTGGGATTTTAGATATTTTGATCTTAGATATTTTGATACTTTTGGACAGTTTTAGATGTTTTGGATGATAGATTTCGTACCTTTAGATTCCGTACTTTTAGTTGGATTCTTCTTTATACATTTTGTTTATCTTATTTTTAGTTGTGGTTGTGATTAGAAATCATGTTTTAAGTAAAACTTAGGCACCCCTTTTTGCATATTATATTGATTCTAAGTGAAAAAGGAAAGGGTGAACTAAGAAAAATTTTTTTTTTTTGAATTTTTCAATCACAACAATGCTTAGTCAAACATTGAGGTTTTTCAAGAAAGTTTAAATATAGGGCATTAACCCAATTGATTGAAAGAAAATTTTTGAAACTTGCTTGAAATTCATACCTTGTGAAGCATGTATTGAACTGAGAACACAAGCTTGTGAGACTTGAGCCTATTGATGTGGTTACATTTTATAACCTTTCATTTTCCATTCTTGTGTGAAATTGTTCTCTTTCCATGATTGTGATCCTTAATTTGCTTGATTCTATATGTCCACTTATTTCTTGTGTCTGTGCATTTATATGATTGAGGCCATTATCTCATTTGCCACTTACCCAAATAGCCAACCTTTTACTCTCCATTGTTAGCCAATTTTGAGCCTATGCTTAACCAACTCATTCTTATTTTAGCTCATTACAAGCCCAAGGCGGAAAACCAATGGAAAGTCCTTATTTGGATCTTTGATTAGCTTAGGCTAGTGAGAGTGTGTATTATTCAAGTTGGTGAGGCTTGGAAACATTGGACGGGATAGGGTAAAGGGGACAATACACTTTTCTGTTTAGGAATTTGGCACATATTCATGTATTAATCAAATGTAGAGACCTTATGCATTGATGTTCTTGTATTTAGTTTGAAAGAAGAAAAAGAAAAAAAAATGAAATGATGAAAAGAAAAATAAAATGAAAGAAAAAAAAAGAGGAAAAAAATAAAAAGGGACAAAATGCCCCAAAGTGAAGTCAATAAAAAGGAATCAATGCATAGGTGTTGTGAATCAAATACGAATGCATGAGTATGTAAGAAAAAGTGAAGAATGGGTAGTTAGAATAGCTTGCATTTGTATAGGTCATTAAATAGGTTAGGTGGGAAAGTCTATGCTAATCAAAGATTCAAATCCTAGTCCACTTGACCATCAATGACCCTACCTTGGCCCTAACCCCATTACAACCTAAATGAAAGACCTCATGATGAATGTATGCACGCATTGAATAAATGTTGATTGTTAGAAGAAAATCAAATCTTGGAAAACATGATTAGAAGAGAATTGAGTGGATTAACCCTTAAACACTTGAGTGAATAGAGCGGATACACATCCGGTGAGGGTTCAAAAGTTCAATTACATGCATTTCACCTATATTATCTATATTCTTGCAAGATTGAACTCCTTTTAACAATTCAATACAATTGTGGTTTGGACTTGGTCCTTATTACTTAGCTCTTGTACTTACACATGCTCTCTTGGGAATTGATTTGTTTGAACTAAGCATTTCCAATTGCCTTAGATAGTTGCATTTAGATAGGACTCATATAGTTTAGTTGCATTCAATAAATGCCATACCCCTTAGTTCCTTCTTATTTTAGCATGAGGACATGCTAAGGCTTAAGTGTGGGGAGGTTGACAAACCCCAATTTGACGGTTTGTTTTGCCTTGAATTTAGAACATTTTGATAACCTTTGTCACATTTAGCCTAAGAATTAGCATGGTTTTGTTATCTCTTCCATGATTGTGCTTAAGTGTAAAAACATGCTTTTTAAGCCTTGTCTTGGTGAATTCTAGTTTCTGTTGATTCCATACGATGCCTTGATGTGTTTGCTAGTAACCTCAGGTTAAAACTAGGCATGGATCAAAGGAAGCAAGGAAGGAAGCATACAAGTGGAGAGAAGCATAAAAAAGTCAAAGAAGCAAAGTCAGCCATGCACGCGCACGCGCACAAGGCGCTCGCGCGCACATTGCAGAACCGACCAGGGACGCGCACGCGTACCATGCGCGCACACGCCGATGAAGGCACATGACCTCATTAATGCAACACGTGCCTGGCGATTTTGAGAGGTTTTCTGAACCCATTTTGGCGCCAAATTGCTAAAGGAAAGGAATAAAAGGATGAAGGATTAAGGGAGGAAGAGGATTGATCACTTAGGATCATTGATCACTTTAGAAGTTAGTTACCATTAGTTTAGTTTAGTTTTTTAGTTAGTTTCTAGAGAGAGAAGCTCTCCCTTCTCTCTAGGATTAGGATTAGGTTTAGGTTAATCTCTCTTCTTAGATCTAGGTTTAACTCATGCTTTGATTCACTTTTCATTTACCAATTCTTAATCTTCTCCTCTTCCTCTTTCTAGATGTGTGCTTTAATAATTGTAATCCTCCATTTTGTTTTGGATATATTGTTGTTCCTTGGTTTTCTTTCAATAATGCAACTTGAGGTAATTCATGATAATTGTGATTTCCTTGATTGTTGTTGTTAATTCCTTTCAATAATTGTTGATTAGACTTCATTCTTGTTGTTGATTTACTATACTTTTCTTTTGTGCCTTCCAAGTGTTTGATGAAATGCTTGGTTGGATTTTAGTGTAGATTTTGTTCCTCTTGGCCTAGGTAGAGTAATTAGTGACACTTGAGTCATCTAATTCCTTTGTTGATTGATAATTGGAGAGATTGCTAATTGATTTGAAAGCCTCCAAAGCTAGTCATTCCTTTAGGAGTTGATTAGGACTTGAGAAATCAAATTGATTCACCCACTTGACTTTCCTTTAATTAGTAAGGGTTAACTAAGTGGTAGCAATGAACAAATCTCATCACAATTGAAAAGGATAACTAGGATAGGACTTCTAATTTTCATACCTTGCCAAGAGCCTTCTATAGTTGTTAGTTTATTTTCATTGCCATTTACTTTTCATGCTTCTTATCCAAAACCCCAAAATAACCCATAACCGATAACAAGACACTTCATTGTACGTCCTAGGGAGAACGACCCGAGGTCCAATACTTCGGTTTATAAATTTTAGGGGTTTGTACTTGTGACAAACAAATTTTTGCATGAGAGGATTATTGTTGGTTTAGAGACTATACTTCAACGAGATTTCATTTGTGAAATTCTAAACCGTCAAAAATCCAATCGTCAAGCTCCTAACCTTAACAGTGGAGGCTTAGTTGCTCATGGTTCAGAGAGAAAACAAGGGTTCTGAAAAATTGTAAATTGCAGAATGAAGTAAGAGAAAAGTGAGAAGCCTGAAGGGCTGATTCTTTTTCCTTTTATATCTAATCCTAATTAATGTAAAATATATTTTCTAAAACTAAATAATATCTTTTCCTACTTGTAAATAAATTAAAGTTTTAATCAAAATTAGTAAAATCTTCGTGCAATCCTTGATGAAGCGTGGGGACCACTGCTTGTTATTGGGTTGGCGCCTAACTTCACTAAAGTGAAGTTAGACTTGAGCATGGCCGAATGGAATGAGCGCTGTTTGTTGCATCTGGCACCTAACTTGGGAAATTTCAAGTTAGGCGCCACCTTGGCAGTAAGCAATTGAAGTCATCCCTTTTGTCTTGGCGCCTAACTTTAGGATTCTGAAGTTAGGCGCCACCCTGGTAGCAAACAGTTGAAGCTTAGTTCTTCTTCTGGCGCCTAACTTGGGAAAGGCCAAGTTAGGCGCCAGTGTGGCCGAACATGTTAGAGAAGAAGTGTATACTATTATACATCATTGGAAAGTTCTGGAAGTTAGCTTTCCAATGCCGCTGGAATACATCAATTGGACCTCTGTAGCTCAAGTTATTCTTGTTGGAGTGCCAGAAGGTCAAGGTTGACAGCATAGTTCACTTTCTTCTCTTCTTCTACAAAAACTCCATCAAATCCATCCGAATGCTACCTAAAATAAACAGAATTGCACACAAATCCAAGTAGCATTCATAGTGGCTAAAAAGTATTTAAATCTTGATTAAACTTACAAATTTGAATGCAAATTCACTAGGAAAAGATAGGAAAGATGCTCACGCATCAGTAATTCCTATGGTTTATGATAGAGAAGCATGGTTTTAATTCAAGATGGATTGGCTAGATACAAGAGGTGGTGACTACTGTTTCTTACTCTGTCATTGTTGAAGGACAACCTTATGGCTTTTTCAAGCCAAATAGAGGTATCCGTTAATGTGACCCTCTATTTTCCTCTCTTTTTCTATTTTGTGCGGAAGATTTTTCCTACCTTCTAAACAAGGTAGATCAAAACGGTATTCTCTCAGGTATTCAAATTAATCGAAGATACCTAGTAATGAATCACCTTCTCTTTATAGATGATTCAATTCTATTTTGTAAGGCGAATGAGAATAGTTATGGCAGAATTATGGAGCTGCTTTTGGATTATGAGAATGTGAGTGGCCAAAAGGTGAACTTGGATAAATCATGTTTACTTTTTAGCAATAACACTCCTAGGGAGGTTTGATTGAACTTGGTAGATAGACTGCATATTAATCATAAGATAAAGACTTGGGACTGCCCTCGATTATCCAACATTCTAAGAAAGCAACCTTCAGTTCCATTAAAGAGAATGTAAGGAAGAGGGTTCAAGGATGGAAAAGAAGACTCCTTTCATCAACTGACAAACACGTTTTGATAAAAGTAGTGGGAGAGGTGACTCCTATTTACTCTTTGTCTTGCTTTAAACTCCTTGACTCCCTAATAAGAAAAATTCATGGTATTTTATCTCAATTTTGGTGGGATAAAAAAGGTTCAGAAAGAAAAATAGCTTGGGTGAGCTGGGATCTTATGTCAAGGCCTAAAAAAGAAGGCGCTCTCGGATTTAAAGACCTACGAGTCCAAAATTTGGCATTGCTTGCTAAACAATGCTGGAAACTAGCTACCCAACCATATTCTCTTATAGCCAGGGTCTATAAAGCAAAATACTTTAGATACAATTCTATCATGAAAGCAGAGACGGGTAACTTACCTTCTTGAGGATAGCGGAGTGTTCTAGAAGGTCGTTCAGTTCTAGAAAAGTAGCTTATTTGGCAGGTTGGCAATGGCAACAACATTCAAATTCTCACTGACCATTGCTCCCTCCCAATCATCTATTCCTAATCCGATCCCTCCTTCAGCTGTCACAGAAATTCAGAGACATAACATTATGTGGGTAAAAGATTTAATGTTACCCAATAGAAGTTGGAATCAGAATCTAATTAATCAACTATTCTTACCTGAAATTAGTCAGCAAATTCTATCAATCACAATCTCAGAGGGTGAAGACAGACTTTAATGAAATGCAACTCGAAGCAGAAAATATGAGACAAGCTCTGGCTACCAAGTGGTGTATCATTTCAAACTCTCTCCAATAGAGTTTTGCCCAGAAATTCTCCAACGTAAAAAAATCTTGTGTCAAATCTAGAGACTCTCTCTTCCACCAAAATTGAAGATTTTTTTTCTCCGGAGAAGCATGCAAGAGAAGATCCCTGTCCTTAACCTGCTCAACCAGCTCTTCCCTTCCATTTTCCCATTATGTCGTCGCTGCCAACAAGATGCAGAATCGATCAATCATTGTCTATTCTTATGCGAGAAAGCAAAAGAGATATGGAATAAAAGTCCCATCACCATAAATTTTGTCAACAACAACTCACCTTCCTTTTGGTCGGTTTGGTCAGAGAGATCTGAGCACTTCAGAGTTCGACATGGTGGGTCATCGCAGTTGGTGTTGTTAGCAACATTGTGTTGAGAAATTTGGAAATCCAGAAACAGCATGATTTTTGAACAAGAATTGATCCCTCCTGAAGCAACAATGGAGTCGTGCTAGAAGCTTGTGAATGAGTTGTCTTCCAATCCCTAGTTTTGCATTCACTCTCATTTTTCTAATCTAATTTCTCTCTCATTCATATTTTGTTGCTATCACGCTTTAGTGAACTTTAGAAATTTTTTCTTTCTTTTGCTATGTGTTCTAACATAGACTCCATTGTATTTTGCTTCAATCAATCAATAAAATACATCTATCTTTGAAAAAAAATTGGGCTAGACTTGTTAGTTCTCTAATTTTTTTTTTAAATTATATATATATGGTTTATAAATTATTAAGAAAACAAAAAGGGAGACGTTTTGATCAGAAAAAAATAAAAGTGAATTTTAAATTTATAAGATATTGAATGCATATTAAAATTATAATTTCCATTTTAATTAATAAAATCTATATATATATCGCATCTTAAACAAAAAATAGTATGTATTTGTAGTGAATCCCATTAATTATTTGTATGCACTACAAACTCGTCATCACGTGCGTCACATCCTTAGATATCGATGATGTTATTTGGAAAATTGAGAAGAACAATAAAGTAGTTTATTTAATTCTAAGAATCTTAGTGGTAAAAGAGCCATCAATATAATAATTAGTACTAGAATAAAAAAGAATTATCTTCAAGTTATGCACGTATATGTTAATAGAATTTATTATTGGTGTATATTATTTCGATTTGTTCAAAACAAATATAGTAATAACTTAGAGAATGCATAATTGCACTTAGTGCTTGTTAATACACTAAATGCAAATCAATCAATGATATAATTATATACATAATAAAAGATAATATATGATAAGACTTTGACTAATTAGTTTATTGATCTTGACATTATTAGAATAAGTGCCTATAATTCTATTCCTTCTCCAACTATACAAAAAAGCAGGAGGGCCTAACTAGTAGAAGATATAATGCTAAAAAAGATATAAACCTGAAAGGGTTTGGATTTTCAATTGAAAATGACACAAGTATAGTTATTATACCAAAAAAAGAAGCCTTAATAGTTAGGGTTTTATATGATCCCAACCTAGTAGAGTTGGTGAGGCGCTGAGACTCTAATGATGGAATCTAATGTGCTTTGAATGAAGACGAATGGCAACCACTAAGTACCACTTGTTTCCAAGTCCCAAGCCAGCACCATGCTCTGGATACACAAACCATATATGTCAAGGGGTTTTTTTAATAAATAAATGAATAAAAGAGGGGTTTAAATTTGTATAAGTTGAATAAAGTTGTATTATTTAATTTATAAGTTATATAGATAGGGTTAGAAATATAACTATTAATATTGCCTTCTCATATCAATTTAAATTTTTAAGATGAGTAATTTTTTGATATGATATCAGAGCTTTATATTCGAAAAATTTAGAATAAAGAAAAAAAGGAGCATGTGTTACATTTTTCTATCATTTTAAATTTTTAGGAGGAATAATTTCTTGATAAATAAATAAAAAATCCAAGAAAAAGTCACTTACAAGTAAAACAGAATAAACAAACTTGTTTTACTCTCTAATACTATTATAAAACCCAATTTTATTATCACTCACTCATACAACTGCCACAACTTTAATGTTTAAAACCAATAAAAAAAATAGTGAAACTGTTGCAATTTTTTAAACCAACAAAGCAATTGCGAAGGTTTAAAACTGTTACAAATTTATTTGCTAGTGCTTGTGCCTTAATACTACGTTTGGATGGTGTTCGTGTATATGAGACACACACACAACAACACATGTATATTGTTTGTTTTGTAAGACACAAATTTAAAAGAGACACGGTTACACATAACTACCTACAGAGAACATGTATTTTGTGTCTGGCCAAAATAAAGATATACAGAAATTTGGTTTAAGACCTAGATCAAAATTCCAAAATTACCCAACTCACATTAAAGTTCTTTTTTCTCTTCTTCTCTCTCCCTCCTCTAACCTCTATATTGTTATTGCATCTCAGCTCTTCCTTTCCAAATCTATTTCATCCTCATCTTCCACCATCCCAGATCTATCAAGTAGTTACGCTTCCAAAACACTGTGTTTATCCTCCCCAATATCGACGTCTCTCTCTCTCTGGATCTCTCTTTTTCATTCTCTCCTCTTTGGCATCACCATTTCCGACAACGTCGCCTTCATTTCCTCTATCTCCTTCATCTCTATCTTCGTCTAGTGATGAGAAATAGTGTTAGTGATTGAAGTGATCGGCTATCATTATAGATCTAATGCTGCTATAACCGCAAACACGAAGAAAGTTGCCTCCGCCGAACGTCGCAGTAATCACAGGCACGAAGAAGGTCGTCTAACACTGTCATTTGCCTCCGCATTGCCCCTTGTCATTACCGTCATTTTTTTCATCATTTATTTCTCCTCCAATACATCAACAAACCCTCACCCTCCCTAATTTTAGATCTGTTTCTGTCATTTTTTTTAATTTGAATTGTTTAAGTGATATTTAAATTGGAATTGTTAATTTTAATTTATTTATTTGAAATAAGATTGAAAGATCAGTAATGATAATAGTGGTGGTAGAAATTGATAATAATGGTAGTGATGATAGTGGTGGTAGTATTGAAATTGTTCTAATTTGGGGATAAATTTGACTTTCAAATTAAATAGATGTGTCTTGTGTATTATGACTATTATCACCAAATATATTAAAAACTTTGTGTATATCTGTGTTTATGTATTTCTGTATCTTTTGTGTCTATGTCTTTATTTTTTTTAAGACAATAACTAAATACATCCTAAAAAACGTTGGTCCTCCGAACTGTAAATTCTTTTCGTGGGTATTTGAAATCGTCACAAAAACCTTAAAAACCGTCACTAAATATCAATTCTTTATAGGGAATACCACCTTTAAAAAAATAATTAGATATACAACATTAGAGATTAATTCAGTTCTATATAATGGATAAATCACTTAAATAGATGAGATTTCTTCATCTCATATAAAGTATTCAATATTTGAACCCCCTCGTCCTCGTATTATTATTTAATGTTGTTAATCTGGTTTTATGTCAATGGAGAGTAGAGTTGGTTGTATAACACATGCTTGTTTCTTCTTAAATAAGATACTCCATTTGAGTTTTGTAGAGTACTAAAATAATTTCTATATATTGAAGGAACTAGTCCCACCATGATATGTATATTTTTCTTTTTTATTTGAGTAGGTTTGCATTGGCTCCTATAAAAGATATATTTGAATTCCGAAAAAAACAATACAAATAAAATCTAGTTTTATGAATTTCATTACTTTTTATTTCAGTAAAAATTTTGTTATTTTTTTAGTAGTACACATTAAAAAAATAACATTTGTACCATTCCATCTTACACCGACTTTTCTTTTGTCTTTTTCTTTCTCTTTTAATTTTTTTCTTTTTTATGTCTTCTTTTCTTTTATATAACATCCCCCGCCCCCCCCCCCCTCATCTTTTTTTCTCCGTTCTATTATTGTTCTTTTGTTTCTTAATATATAATTATTATTTAAAAAAAGTTACTATTATATTCGTTCTTTTAGTTACCACTTTGTTATGGTAGATATAAATTAGAGTGTACAAAATAGAAGTACAGATAGCATGCATTGTCTAAAAGTATATAAGGATTTCTCCTTTACGTTGATACAATCAAGATTATTGAGGACCACTAGAAGTATATATGCCCTACTAATTATTGCCATCCCCATGGAATTCCTTTAGTTTATTTAATTTCTTAACAACCCCTTAATTCTTTGCTGTCTTTATCTTCTTTTAATTTCCTTGCTCATTCATGTATATACGTATATATATTAGTTAAAAAAGAATAATATTGTGTTTATATAATAATATATATTTAATTTAATTATTGAGCAAAGAAAAGAGCCAACATATAGGCAAAGATTCCTGAAGATAATGCAACCATCTCTTCTCTTTTAGGATTTGAGCACGTTTCCACCCTCTCCACTAACTTGTTTCTTTTGGGTCGCATAGATAGATTCCCACTAACAAATTCAGTAGGATCATCTATCTATATCTCTCCCCAATTGTTTATTTTAATTTGTGCAAACCTGTTATTATATCTTCGTTACATTGTATTTCTTTCTTCTCTCTTTTAATTAAATATAACGATTTTAAGGGTGTCATTATTCAAACGCTCGCCCCAAATAGTAGTTGCCCACAAATTCGGATAATCCCTAATCCCTAATAATAATAACAGATATGAATAGCATTAGCAAATGTCCGTTTATGACACGTACGTGTTATAACAAATGATAGTTATGAATACGCTAATTAATTATTTCGGGTGGAAACTCAGGTGCAGTCGAGTTTACGTGAAGTTGATATCTGAAAGTCGTTAGATAATTTGACTGATTTGACTAAATTTTCATCTAACGACTCTCAGATATCAACTTCACGTGAAATCGATTTCACCTGAGTTTTCACCATTATTTTGTGACACGTAGTAATGTGTTATTAATCTATCATATTATTATGTTACGTAATACTTAATTTGACACATTGAAAACTAATCATTAGTATAAAATATAAATTAAAATATAAAATATACATAAAAATAAATTAACTAAATAATATATATATTTATATATAAATAATTGATTTTGATATACAAATAATATTTTTATTTTTTAATGATAAAAGAATTGATTTAACCTGTGATTGGATTTTTTTAAAGATTAATATAATTATTAAAATTTTTTACAAAAATTAATTTAAAAAATATGCTATCTTTCAGAAACAACTATAAGTATTAACCCAATATTTATCACTAGGCATTTTTGAGAAGAAGGAGAAGAATTGGTTTGTGTGATTGGAAGTTGTGTAAGTTGCTTGTTTATAGATAAATTTTTTTACTGTTACTATCTCATTTGCACACGAAACAAATATTTTTTATCCATATTTTTGTTAAAGAATTTGATCGTATCTCGTTTGTAAAATGCACATTGTAAAAGTGAAAATGTAACAAGAGACTAAACTGGAGAAAGGATATGTATGTCTATTCAAGTTGTATAGAATGATATAATATAAAAAGGTATTTATAGGTACTAAGAGAATCGTAATAATAAAGACGTAATCTCTTATAATAAATATATGATATGCTAAATAATACTAATTGATCCTAATTATATTCTAACATAAATAATGCTAATTGATCTTAATTGATCCTAATTATATTCTAACATTGTTAGAAACAAGAGACTAAACTGGAGAAAGGATTTGTGTGTCTATTCAAGTTGTATAGAATGATACAATATAAAAATGTATTTATAGGTACTAAGAGAATTGTAATAATAAAGACGTAATCTCCTATAATAAATATATAGATATACTAAATAATACTAATTGATCCTAATTATATTCTAACATCTCCAAAACTACATATATATCTATATTTGATATGCTTATTTTATTTAAATAAAAAAAATCGAAGCTTATAACATTTCCCATTATTATATAATTTTACTATTCTTATTTCAAGAATTGATAACATATTTGTTATGAAATCATTTTCTTTAAATGTTTAAATTAATAAAAAAAAGACACATGAATAATATACCATTCATGCAAAAAAAATTTTTTGGAGATTTACGTAAATTTTTACATAAATATATTTATTTTTATTATTATTGGCTTTATGTTGAAATTTATTTTAGGTCAACAAAAATCAAATTTTAGATTTTTATGTAAAAAATTTTTTTGATATTATATCATAAAATTATTTTTTTTTAAATTTAAACTGATAATATTAGAAATAAATATTATGATAATAAAAAATAATTTTTTATAATTTAGTCTAAATTATTGTCATATGTGTATGTATGTATTTTTTATAATTTAATCTAAATTATTGTCATATGTGTATGTATTTTTTATAATTTAATCTAATTTAATCTAAATATGTATGTGTGACTATTGAATTGACTCACTCTAAAAATTCTTAATAATTATTCTCATAACAAATATAGTAATAATAGTTTCTTTTGAATTGTCAATATGATATTCTCATAACAAATATAGTAATAACAAAGTTTCTTTTGATATGCGATTATTATGCTAATGTACAATGTATTTATTATATTTTAATTTCAAACACATGTGATTATTATGCTAATTAACAATGTATTTATTATATTTTGATTTTAAATACCTAATATTATAGGGTGCTAGTTGAATGGATATTAAGTATGATTTAAATACGTAGAATTAATAATTAGCCTATAAAAAATTCGTCAACTCTCGTTTAAGAATTTGTACTCTATAATTATAATGACTGAAATAAATAAAATCTCGAATAAAGGAATTGAATGAACGAAGAAATGAATTTCTTAAGTTATTCACAATTCATTATAATAATGGCAACAAGTTAGAATTTTGACAATAAAATTATACTCTAAAGGTTAACTAAGACATGGAAGAAATTATATTTTATTCTTATCGAATTCTTAGGAAGTGTTGCTAGACGCGAACTTTCAATAGTAAATTTAGTATGAATAATTTCCTATCCGCTTAATATTGAACTTATAGGTCACAAACTAACGAATATTATTCTAATATTTGTTAAAGAATTATTTAATTATTATTTTAATTTATAAATAATTATAGTAATTCGAATGAAATATTATTATATTCTATATTAGGACTTAGAATATAATAATATAATAATTGAGAATATTAAATAAAACTTAAGACTAATTAGTTATTCTGTTTTTGAATTTAAATTTTAAATTTAGATAAAATCTTAATTGATTCTATTTTAAATTGAGTTGTAATATGATTTGTAAGATTTTAATTTAAAATAAGATAAGATTTAAATTTTGAAATCAATAACAAAGCGCATATATATATAGAATAAAACTCTACATCCAAGCAAAATACTTATCTAAGTCTATCCAAGTTGTTATAACAACTTTTCAAATCACGCACTCATTCTCCTTCTTCTTCTCCGTTTTTTTCTCCTTCTCCTCCTCCTCGTATTTCTTCTTTTTCTTCTTCCAAATTTGTGCAGATTCTTCTTCTTCCCCTCTTCTTCTTCCAAATTTGCACATGCAAATTTTTCTTCTTTCCTTCTTCTTTTCCTCCTTGTTCTTCTCCTCCTCCTCCTCCTCCTCCTCCTTCTTCTTTATCGTCATCACCAATAATACCAATATTTTGCAAATATCTTTATTAGTTCTGATTTTTTCTGCTGCCATCATTAAATAATTTCGGTTTATTTCTTAATTTATTTCGGTTCATTTGTGTGTTAATTGTCGGTTCATTTGTGTGTTAATTTTGGTTCATTTGATGCTGCTGATAAGTATTGACCAAATTTTTTATTCACAACTGAACCGAAATTAACACACAAATGAATCAAAATTAATTCACAAATGAACCAAAATAAACTAAAAAATGAACTGAAATTATTTAATGATGACACCAGAGAAAATCAGAACCAATAAAGATGTTAGCAAAATGTTGGTGTTGTTGGTGAAGAAGAAGGAGGAGGAGGAGGAGGAGGAGGAGGAGGAGGAGGAGGAGGAGGAGGAGGAGGAGGAGGAGGAGGAGGAGGAGGAGGAGGAGGAGGAGGATCTGCATGCACGAAGAAGAAGAACGTATGCGTGAATTTGAAAGAAGAAGAAGAAGAAGAAGCGCGTGTAATAAGGCTCTTTTAATGAGAGTGATTTTTGTTGGTGTTGGACCTACTTGGATAAACTTGGATGAAAAAATACTTAGATGTGTAGTAATATATATATATACATGTTAGGTATATATCAAAATCAGCCACCAAAATCTGTTACTATGTATTTGTATACAAATATATGTATAAGAGGGTTGTTATTGGAGGTAAGGGATGGAAGAAGAATTCGGTTCTGAGAGGATAACTGGCTACCCTGTGGTGTGCTGCAGGACGTATTTTCAAGGCCCTTTTCGATTTCAAACCAAGTCAGATTTATAATAGGGGATTGTGGGTTCTGGGATGGATTAGAGTGGATATGAAATTTTTATTGGAGAAAGAAATTATTTCAATAGGAGTTGGAATTAGTTAACTAACTTCATGGGATTCTACAATCTATCAGATTAATAAGTGAGAGAGAAGACAGAATAGTGTGAAAATTTGATAAATCAGGTATTTATTCTACTAATTCATTTGTGTAGGTTTTGTAGGCTGAAGCACTCTCGTAGGACATTACAAGTTATAGTTTTACTAGTTTTATTTGGAGGGAATTAGTACCACCAAAAGTTGAGTTATTCACCTGGTTTGTGTTAGTTGGCAAGGTCAATAAGGAGAGATTGAGTAGATTTGGCATTATTATTGATCAAAATGATAATACTTGTGTTTTATGTAAAAGAGACTAAGAATGATTACCACTTATTTTTTAGTTGTAAGTTTACTTGGCAGATGTGGTGTGTTTGATTATTCGCCTATAATAAACTAGGGTCTATTCCAAAAATAATTTAGCAACACTTTGAGAGTTAGACAGGGACTCCTGTAAGGAAGGAAGAACGTAATAGGTGATTGATTGATTTTTTTTGCTATCGTTTAGAGTACGTGGTTAGAAAAAAATGACAGAATATTCAGGAATCAAGAAGCAGGTGTATTGGAAGTTATCAACAAGTCATTTAGGAACTACAAAGAGTGAATTGATTTTGATCTTTTTAGTTGTTGATGGCAATGTCGGAAATGAATAGAGATTAATCTTTATTTGTTTGACTAGTAACTCTGCATTTTCTAGTTGCTCCACTTTGTTGTGTTGAGTTTTTTTTTTCAAAAAAAAAATATATGTATATATAACAAGAGCAAAAAAAATAATTTTATTCATTTATCATTATAGACACACAAATATATGTAAGGCTAATTTTTGGAGAAGATTTTTTTGAAATAAAAAGTTCAACACAATAAAGTGGGGCATTAATGAAAAATTTCTAGACATGTAAAATAAACTAATTTCTAATCATCTTTGGCAATGCCATTAACAACCCAAAAGATCAAATATCACTCCATTCTTTGTAACTCCTAATCGACCTGTTGACTACTTCCGCAACACCTATTTCTTGATTCCTAAAGATTCTGTCATAAGTGCTCCAAATGATAACAATAAAACCAATCTCACCAACATTCTATCAATTCGACTGTACGATTGACACCTGAACTACGTGAACTTACGGTCATTCAGTTCTATATCCACCAGTTTCATATCATGTATCCATGTTTTAAAGTCTTCTGCTGTTACTATTAACACACTAGCGTCTTTCCTTTCTTCCAATTGCACAACCTCATTGAAGTCACCCATGTAGCAAAGAGAAACTTGACATATTCCCGATAAAAAATTCAACTCTTCCCACACAGCAAGCTTCTCCTCCCTTGTATGTGTACCATACACCAAGCAAACTGCACAATGAAAATTATTGTTCGTCAATTCTCCTTCTATACACAACCATCTCTCTCCTCTGTAACAATTACTTAACCTAAATATCATATCATTCCATATTATTAATAAACCTCCGGAAGTACCTTCCGATCCTACAAATTCCCAACCCACCGCATCATTACCCAAAATTTCACTACATCAAACTTAGTAATCACCTCCTTCTTTGTCTCTATCAATCCTAATATGTTCATATTATTTTTACGCTTAAATTTTTACCTTTTTCCACTTTTCAATACCACCTAAACCCTCACATTCCACGAACTAAAATTATTTAAAAACTTTATTACACAGCTTATTCGGGTTTTTGGGGCGGCTCCTTCTTGCTTTCTCTTTCTGTTTTACTTACCTTCTTTTTGTGTCAATACTTCATTCTGTGCTTGGAGAATAGCCGTAATGTCCTCATCCTCGTCATTAAGGGTGGAAACAGGCCAGGTCAGGCCAGGCTTTGCTCTTAATAGGCCTGGCCTGTCATGTAGTTGATTGGCTTGAGCCTGGCCTGCAGCCTGCTATACGCTTTTTTCAAAGTACTAAGTCTGGCCTGGCTTGAAGCCTGTTAAAAGGCCTACTAATTTTTTTTACAAAAATAAAAATATTATTTAAAAAAAAATATTTTTTAATAAACATATTTATATGTAAAATGTCATATTTAGTTTTTATAAGAATTTTTAAACTTTAAAATATTTAAAATATACAAAACTATTTATAATTAAATATAATAAATTTAAAATATCTTATAATTTTATTAATAATAAAAAAATTATTTATATATGTAATTATGTATTAAAAGGTCCAGGCAGGCCTGACAGGCCAATAAGGCTAATTAGTGAGTCTGGGCCTGCCTATTAACATAATAAGGCTTTTCTAAGAGCCTGAGCCTGTGTCTATTTTATAACAGGTCAGGCCAGGCCAGGCCAAACACAGGTCAGGCTACAGGCCGCCGCCTGACCTTTTTCCACCCCTACTCTTCATATAAAACAGCTTCTGATTCGATTGCCAGATCCCAAGCAACTCTGTTTTCATCCATATTTTTATCCCAACTTCCTCTGTGCTCATCTTGATTAGTTTCACCGTCTGCATCCTGCTCTGAGTCCCCGAATCTTCTAAGTTCCTTACAGCCCCTTCATCCTCCAACCCAGTTTCCTCCACCACTGTATTCTCATCCTCTAAATCTGAATCATGCACTGCATCACCCCTCATCAGACATATGCCAACATGTTGCTTATCACTCCCGTCCAAACTAGCGTGGATCTCATTAACTGCACTTGGTGGAATGTTTCCCTCCGCTGTGCTGTTTGGACAATTCTCCGCACCTCCGCCAATCTTCTTCCTGACTTGATTCTGCTTGTCGGGTGCATCAGGGGCTTCACGCTCCTCCCTGCCCTCCACACCATCAAACTCAACGCGGACATTATCACCTTTGCCACCAGCAGCTGACTTCCGCGCTGCTCCCAGATCTGCCTCGTCAGCGCTGTTCACTGTGGCATCAACTCCTTCCTGAACTCTATGACCAGCCACACCCCTCTCTTTACGGTCGCCCGCAGCAGCCAGCAAGGAGGCCCTTTTAAAACGCACAACGACGTACTCTCCATCGCACCACCCAGCCACTTCGCCGTCACACCCCACTAACATATTGGGCCTTATATACTTCAACCTAGCCCCAACTAAACTTTTATTCAATACAAAATCAACCCTTTCTTTTTGTTTATTCCCATATTCCTAAGTCTCTGTTCTTTCAAAAATTACTTTGTTACTGATTGTTTGAGATCCCATAGATTCTGCACTCACCATAACTGGCGCATACACCAAAGAATTATCTGTTCGCGTTTTTAAAAAACCTTCATGCCACTCATCCAAATCCTCAACGGCAATTACCTTTATCTCCTTGTCATGCTCTGCCTCCCGTAGCCCCTGTGGCATCATTGCTGTCGCATCCCTTCCCAACTTCAACGATTCTCTCTGAGTTTCTAGTTCTTCACTTCCATGGTGTTCCAAGACAACTCTCCATTCATCTCGACATCCTTTTCTTTAATTCTTTCCTGTTTTTCATCAGAAGACTCCCTGGCATCTTCATCATACGTAGTGATTTTTTTTTCGGACATCAATCCTCCTCCTATACTTAGCCTCACCCACAAAAATCTCTTTACTCCTTAATCGCATTCCATTCATCTCTTTGATGGCCTTTAATGCCCTCTCCTTTTGTAGTATACCTGATGAAAGCAAACAGATGGATCCGACTATATAGATGTCATTTATCCTTCTTGTCCACTTGAACATATGAAATAATTCATTCTTCAAAATATTGTCTGGTAAATTATCCACAAAAATTGTGAATGATTCACTCTCCAATCGGAGATACGCTTCCCAATTCCAAACCCATGGGTCTTTCCTAATATGAGGTCGCCTAGCTTTATCCTACCTTGCATTAGACATAGACAGATTATGTAGTACAAGGAGTACGTACTCTGATACTGTGAAATAAGAGTCTCGAGGAAGAAGTTGCGATCAGTGAGCGAACAGGGTCGGAGACTTGGAACACGTGTACAGAACGAACAAGGAAGCTCCTGAGTGCGACGGACGTCGACAGTGTCCCATTCCTTGCGGCGGCAGTACAAAGAGTTGCAAGAGATTTCTCAATTTAGATCAAAAATCTATTGGTCAAGGAATTAAAAATAAGAATTGGTCTTAGTGTGGATACGCATAGATTTTTTGTACAATCGAAGAGGCTTATTTTTACTAGCGTACTCAAATATTTACGTTTGATCTATATTATTTGAATAAAATTTTTAATGCAAAAATAAGTCTCAATAAAATTATTTGTTGTTTTCGCTACATGTTACGAATACATTTTAATTCTACGTACAGAAAAAAGACACGTGAATAATTATTAATGAGTTTTCATTCAGGGTGTTTGGAAACAAACATAATTAAATTAATTTAGATAAAATTCAATTCGATTCCATTGTTTTCTCTCAAAATCAATTTCAACTCAAAATAAATTCGATTTGAAATTCTATTTTATTGGGATTTCACTTAAAACTTAAAATGTCTAAAATGTTCTTATAATCTAATTACTTCTTCTTAATTTTTCTCCTCCTTCACTTTTTCTCAACGCCTCCCATCTTTCAATACATATTCTCTCTTCTCTCACCACCTTTATTTTCTTCCATTCTCTTTCCTTCAACCCCCTTAATATAATATGTACCTATTTTTTTAGAAGATCTACTATGTAGATCTAAAAAAATATCCACACGTATATATTTTATATATTTAATTTAGATTAATGATACCAAACATTTGTCAGTCTACTACGTTTGAACATTTTAAGTAAAACTATGTCAATCATAACATTAACAAAAAGTGGCATAATTTTTTTTCTATTTTAATGACATTAATGAGTTGTTATAATTTTCTGTTAATAACTATTCTTTTTACTTATTATGTCCTTAGATCACTTAACAAGTTGGTTCTTGATAATTTATATTTGTTTTTTGTTATTGGTTTGTCCTTAAAATCAACTATAGAGAACTATTTAATTTTTTTAATTAATAATAACAATATTTTTTAGTTTTAATATTTTTAGATTAATCTAATTTATTCTTTTAAAAAGGTAAAAAAAAATTAGTTGAAAAAATTTTAGTTAAATAATATAATTTTTAAATTATTTTATATAATTTAATAAATAAGTATATTTATTATTTAAATATGATATTATATTAATAAAAAATAAAATTATTTATTATAAAATTTTATTTTATTTAATAAACATTCAAAATACTAGAATTCAATTTAACTATAATAATTTTACTAATTTATTCTAAATACTATAACGCAATTTAATTTTGACTAAAATTTAATTTTTAATAGAATTTAATTTAATTCTTTTATATCATTAAAAATTTTCAAGCAGGCGGTATGTTTTTGGGGGAATGAAAAATATTGTGCATATAAGAATGAGTGTTTTCGGGAAGAAAGAAATCGATGATACCATTTCACTTCTAATCTAATTTAAATTTTGCAGCACTTCGATTCAATGTGATGCATTATACCAACTTCATTTCAAACAAATGACTATCAAATTAATAAAAAGGTATATATGTATACATAATATGAACAAAAATATATATATTTATATATGAAATTTAATTTGAAGTTACCTAATTAATATCTATCTATTATTAGATGGATGCTGATGGTGATAATGCAGTGATCGTGATGAAGATAGGACGATGATAGTGATGAAGCATTATCCAATGACCGAAGATTGAGACAAGCATTATATTACATTTGACTGGAATACTAAGATGATTATGTAATTTATCTATAGTCTAAGCACTTTTGGGTCAAAATACTTTTCAAGATTGATGATATGCTGAAATTTCACACTTTTATACAAACAAACCTATGAGACAAATTCGATGGCTCTATTTCTCTTTAACGAAATCAATGATATTGATTTTGAGTTCCAAACTGGAAAATATATATGCTACATCATCATCTTAAAGTTGTAATACTTGAGGATCAGCTGAAGATAGATTTTATTGAAAGTGAATTTTATATGATGGCACAATTATAATACAAAGACATGAAAAAATTATCTTCATAAATGAAGTACAAACACTTTAACGAGTTATTGTATTTCTGTCTATTGTCTTATATATTTTAGATACAACATTCAATTAACATATGTATTTTTTATGTTAAGATGTGTCTTAGTAAAAAAATAAAAAATATATTTTTGGACACATTTAGATACATATAAATACCGTCATATATATCAGCGTGTCTAACATTATTCTTAACCTTTACTTTTGAAATGAATTTAAAAATGTGAGGAATATTAGACAGAATTTATTATTTTTTGTCATAAATTAGCCATCAATATTTTAAAATATGAGCTCAAATATGTTGTTAGATTATTAAACTAAAAGAATTAATGGCTAAAAATAATATATTTTGATGACTTTTTAGTATTTTTATAAAAATATTATATATTATTATTTATTAAAATAAAAAATTATTTTAAATATTTTTTATAATTAAAAATACATTAAAAACACTTAAAATTTTAATATCGATAAAATATTAAGATATTATTAAAATTTATCTAAAAAATGTTTTATATATATATATATATATATATATATATATATATATATATATATATATATATATATATATCGTATTTTTGTGTTTTACAACAAATTAAAATTTACGTATTCATATATTTCATACTGTATTGTATTTTATATCCATATCAATTTCTATGTTCGTTAGAATTTTTTAATATAGCCGTCAGGTGGCACAATTAATAGATAGTTGAGTTGTTTAACTATCTTATGAGTGATTTCATATTTCACAGTGCATCTAACAAAGATTTTGTAATCAGATATTTATTTTTGTTTTTGTTTTTAAGAACATTAACAATATATATTTATTTATGGAAGCTAAATACCCTATTTGTATATATATATATATATATAGTCTTCTATTATGCTTTATTTAGGTTTGGATGAGGTGCAAATTTTGAACAAGGTTTTACTCAAATTTGTTAAACATATAAACATTATTCATGTATATCAATCAAACAATTTAACTTTATAGAAGATATGGTTTCTTGATATTGTATATAAAAGCTTCTAGCTATATGCCCTTTTGTGGATTAAAATAATTAGTTATATAATTATTGGTATGTCTTTGTTTAATAAATTAAATTTTTTAAATAAATAATTTTATAACAAATTAATCTTAAAGGATTGAAGCGAATATAATAATGATATTATATGGACAAGATGGCACGTGACACAATATAATAATGATATTATAAATTATAATTACATAATCTAGCTAATATATAAAATTAAAGAGTGTTAAGAGATTAATAAATTTTATGATTTATAGTCATCAATTAGTTATTATTAATATTTTTAATAGTATAAAATTTTATCTAATAATATAAAATTATTCACATTTTTTTTACTAATTAAATATTGATCAAATTTTAATAAAAATATTTGTACTAATATTTTTTCTATAAAATTAATTTCCTTGGGTCGGCTTTCCTGTTATATACTTATATATATTGTGCTGTGTGCAGGCACATACCCATGGTGCTAGCGCACATGTTCATGAATATGGACCATACACATTTTGGTAAATGCTCATTTATTTACTGCTTTTAATACACGTGGTCCAAAATATTTATTGTAATGTTAAAATTTTGGTTTTCTATATCTTTAATATAATACCATATAAAAACTCAATTTACTTTAATTTTTTAATATATATTATACGCATAAATATTCTTTTATTGTATGTGATTGCAATTTGTATTAAATTTTAATTAAATATTTAATATGACCAATTCAATTGTGTCAAAATCTTCATTCTTATACACATAATGCAGCAACAGAAATAATTCAATAAAATATCTTGTTTTGTGTACTATAGCGTGTATTGATGTAATAACTATTTAAATATACTTCTCCGGTGTCATAAAATAATTAGATATTTGATTATTTATATATTTTTATTTAATAATTTAATCCTTTAAAATGATTAAATAAATTATATATTGAATAATAATATTTTATTCTTCATTATTTATAAAATAAATATATTTTTTTTGTAAGATTAAAATAACATATTTTGAACCTATTTTACTAAAATAATCTTTAATAATTATTATAATTATATATAAAAATTAATTATAATAATTTAGTTGATTCAAATAATAACAATAAGAATATAAAATATATATTTATTATTAATGTAATAATTTTTTATTTTGGATATTTTATCATTATAAAATATAGAAAAAATTTAAATTAAATATTTTGTAACAAGTTAAATATTTTTTAAATTACATAAAAAATATTTATATGTAAAAATATTAATTGAGAACCAATAATATATTTTACTAAACTACAACATGTCTATATCTATCTTATCTATTGTATTCACATAAAAACATATTTCTGTGTGCGTAACCCCTTGTTTTTTTCTTATACTGAAAAACCATTTTACATACAAAAAGTTATTCCACCCCTAACACAACTGAAATATCAGATGACGTTTTGAATTTGAATCTCCACAAACTAATAATGAGTTTGCATTACTTTAGCACTAAATATGAACAAGTCAAAATGAAACACTTGAATGAAAGATAAGGATAGGATAAATTCAATCTAACTATGCTAGGCTCCATATATTTTATAGAAAATAGTCCTTCAAGTTAAAAACTCAGTAAAATGGAAGCTGATGTTCCAACTGTGTGTGGAAAGGGGAGCCAATAGATTAAAGGAAAAAAACATAAAGATTAAAGAGTGATGTTAGGTAATCAATATTTTTCAGTTAACATCAATTAAATTTTTTAAAATTATTTTATTTATCTTAAATTCTAATTTTTTAAATAAAAAATATTAATCTTAACTCTTAAATTATAAATTTAAACACTAAAATTAGTTAACATTGACTAACTAAAAGTTAGTTTTTCATACTTTTTCTTTCATAAAATCATTTCTCTCAAATTATATTTTTAACACGTTTTTTTATGTAAAAGTGTCTTTTGAGTTTGGTAAATTTTAATTTATATATATAAATTTTTTTTATTTATCTTATACTAATCTTTGTTTAGAAAATAACAAAGATTTAACTCTAAACTTTTTAATTATATAAATTTTCATATCATTTCATAAAATTACTTTTTTTTTTAAAATCTTAAACTAATAAAAAAACACATAAATAATTATACTTCTAACCATCTTTATCGCCGGGATAAATAAAAAGAAAAGCAAGTTTCATTAGATAAGAATAACTTTGAAACCCTAATTACAAAAGGAAACTATATAACGTTCCATTTGAGAATTATATATATAAGATTTGGGACGCATACGCAATCTAACATTCAGGGTACAAAACAGCGACATTGCATGCACATCATATATAATTGAAGATAGAAGTTTGAATGAGCAGGTAACTCATCAACACGACCCACATATAATTATATATATATCATATTCCTCCATAGCTGGCTAGGCATAGCAGCCAAAAAAGTATACCCTAAAAAAAGAGTGTCCCAAATCTAGGACATTATATTTCCGCTTTGAATTCGTTAATAGTAACACAATAGTGACTCATGAATCATGATACACATATATATAGATATCTATAGAGTCCTAATTTATAAACAAAGAGATCTTTGCCGAATAAATAAAATTCCAAGAAATTAAAAGCATCAAGTGTAAGTGTTATTTGCAACTTTATTACGTATAGATTGAAAAGGGCAAGACATGCAGGCTTGTAAGCGTGTGAGCGTGAGCATGACGAGTCGTCAGAGGCCATAGAAATCAAAAGAAGCAATCAGAGTAGAACATGCATGAGAGTGCATGCCCTACTTATGTACTTATATATATTATTATAATGAAAGAGAATGCAAATATGATGCCATTAAAGCTAAGATTCTTAGGGTACACTCTCATCTTCCTCTATCTTTAGCCATCTACCTACACAACCTTCTAAAGCCTATCCTATATATTATAAGGGGCATAGATGAAAGCAATGTGCACCGTCAACAGAAAATTGACACATTTTAATGAAAAAAGGAATGGCATAATGATATGACGATACTTACAACAAAATATAAATAATATATACAAACAAAGATGTGTTAGTTCGAAGAAAAAATATATATAAAGAAACTTGGATAATATATATGTATAATGTAGAAATGTATCAGTTCTGTAGAGAGATATAACAAAATATGTTAAACAGATAATCCACTATATTACATGTACATCAAAATCAGCCACTAAAGTCAGTTATCAATATAAAACATATGTTGGAATATAAATAGACATTGAAAATAAATTAAATTACACATGTATTTATACACAAATATATTAGTGACTGATTTTAATAATTAATTTTAATATATAAATAGTATTTTTAAACCAACAATATAACTGATTTTGATTTTCCCTTTGCTATTTAGTCATAATAGTTACAACAATAATTAGGACTGGCTTTATTATTAGCATTTTTGTGTAGGTTATTGTGTTGGAGTTTTTACTTGTTGATGATGATTCAATCATAATACAATCCTCATAATTTTCTTTATTCCCTCTATTTTCAGTTTCCTCTCGCTTATTCTTGATTTTTTATATTTTTTAAAATATTTTTTTTATTTTTTAGAGTATAAAGGAATTAATGAATTAACTATTAAAAAACTTAAGTAGATTTTCTTTTAAAATATTCTGATCCATAATACTTATAATTTTTCTTTTCTTTCAACAATAACAAAAAAATTAATTTTTATTAAAGAACTTTAATGTAATTATATTTGTATCTAAAAATCGAATCAAAATGACCATCTAAAAAGTGGTTCAATAAATAATAATATCTTTTATGTTTTTCTCATTACAAGACAACGCCATTATTTCGGCGAATCTTACTAATACATGTCTTTGAAATTCAATTTATTATCTCAATGTTACTATTTTTCTTAAAAATTTAAGTTAATAAGAGAAAATAATATAAATAATTATATTTCTAATATTCTCTTTTAATTTAGAGTTCACTAATGATCGAACTTTAAATCTTTTAAACATAAAATTCTCATACCATATTATGATACTTCTCTTAAAAATTTAAACTAATAAAAAAATAACATAAATAATTATATTTCTAACAATTCCATCTTTTTTCCATTATGCCAACTTTAACATTTTGGAATTTGAGAACCAACCTATTTCTGTCACTAGATCTAATCCAATTCATACCATTTAATTTCTTAGCCATTCATTATTATTTATTCTTTTTTCATATATACAACAAATATTTTTTAATTTATTGAAAAGTTAATGTATTTAGACAAATTTTCGTCTAGATTCACTTTAATAAAACTATTTTAGAACATTTTAACTAAATCAATAATATTATAAGGTTTATGATTGTCTTTATGTCTCCATTGTTTTATGAGGGAGCGTTTGTTTTGAGGTATTGAGATAGAGATTGGGAGACTGAGACTCAATATCATGTTTGTTACTAGTATTAAAATTTCTGTCTCTGTCCCCAAAATTTCAGTATTTCAGTACCTTCAAAAAGTGGGGACACGAGAGAATAAAATTTTTAGAGATTGAGACTGAAACTTTAATAACATTTTATACCTAAAATACCTTCATTTCAATTAATTAATTCCAATTTTATCCTTTGTACAAATTAAATTAGAATTTCATTTTTGTTTCAATTTCTGTCTCTCACTTTGCACCAAACAGAATACTGCTCTGTCTCTTAGTCTCTGTCTCTCAGTCTCAGTCTTTTCGTCTTTGTCTCTCCACCAAAAGCTACCTGAGAGTACAATGATTTAAAAAATAAATTAAGAAAGTTTGTACTAAAAGTAAAAACCTTTAGACCTTATAATACATTGTAAACATTTACTTCCTCAAACTAGTTTCCAATGGAAGCTTTGTTCTAATTAGCAATGGAATATTAATCTCAATCAATCATGCTATATATAAATAAACAAATCATGTCGTTTATTACATTTATTATTACCTACCATTTAGGAGGAGAAATATTAGCATTGGCATAATATATATGTATATATGTATACATGATGTGACACACCCCAATTAAAAATTGACTCACACTCCACATGTACCTAAAAAGAAAAAAGAAGTATAAAGAGCAAAAATATATTTTTGCACAGAAAGATATATATATAGCCAGTAGTGAGAAAAAAGAATAATGTGTGGTAGATGGGTACTTAACATGTGGAGCTTTTCTTTAATTTCTATTGAAGAGGGCATAGCAAAGGAAGCTAAGGATATTGGAAATGGTAATTTGGTTGCATGGACCACCACTATGAACTTGTCTTGTTCAATCATTTACTCCAATCCTCACTCCACATGTTCTGGGATTCCAAAGCAAAGAGATGTTGCACTTGATACCCACTTTGGTGAAATCTCTCTATCTCCTCTTGGCCCCTCTTCTCTTCTAGGATCTTGCATTGATATGCCCTAATTTCGTTTCATGTTATTTCTCCCTCACTCTACCATAGGGATTAGGGTTATCTCATTACAAGATTATGATCGTGTCTATATTTCTTCTTTTTTACTTATTTTTATCCTTTTGAGATAAATGAATAAAACGAGTGAACATAACTCTTGTGTTGATTTTGAAAATTAGAAGAAACTTATCAGATTTTAGTATATACAAAAAAAAAAAAAATAGTTTCCTAATTAAACGGCAATAATAATAATAATAATAATAAAGAGAGAAGAGGCTATATAGGAGGACAAAATAAACACAAAACAAAGTTGCTACTGCAGAGAGCTGACAAACTAAAGCATGCATAGGCTAAAACTAAATCTGATGGTACTATAGCACGCACAAGAATACGGGTCTTAAGTTTCACTTTCAAACCACACTATTGAACACTTGCACTATTATATTCGATCAAAATAATTAATACTGCTCGGTAAACAATGAAAGATGCCAACAATGTGAATAACAGGTCAGGCTCACTAACCATCTAATTTCACTTTGACTCTAAATTCATCATTTTTACTTAATTTCACTTTAATCTAATTACATCCTCTTCTAATCTAAACTCCTTTTTCACCACAGTCAACCGTCCGTCGCCTATCCTAACACGCAGGGACGGATTTATATTAGCCACTGAAGGCCAAGTGTTCCACCTAATTTTAAAAATTTTATATATAGTATATAATAAAAATATTTCTTTGCCCTCACAAAGTAAATAAATTTAAACCCATTCACTTTATTTATTTTCTTGGTTCACAACATCTATATACAAATAAAAAGAAATTAAATGATTTTATTATATTATAAAATATTATATTAATTATTTAATAAAACTAATTAAATAAATAATATAAAAAACTAATAATAATAACCTAATCAATTTGAATCATTTTAATTTCTCAAAGCGTTGTTTCTACTCAACTCTGTTTTTTCTATGCTCTCTAACTCTCTTTTTCCTAGTTTAAAATAGTTCAAGTAATCTAAATATTTAATATTGTTATCTATTTCTTTTTCTGAATATTGTTTTGTTCCGTTGACTACGTAAATGCGTGATTGTTGCCTCCATATCTAAGAGTAACATCTTTCGTTCAAATATATTAATGTGAAAACTTAGATACAGTTATGTAGATTTTGTCTCCACTAATAAAATTTTCTAGATCCGTCACTACCAGCACGCAGTCCTTCCTTGCCGACAAGAAAGCTCCCAAGCGCTACCGTCTCCTGCGGTTACCAATCCTGAGTGCAGGTGACGCGGGAGCAAATAGAGTTAGTAGGTTAATTATATTTGTTAATTATAATAAGGAAATACAACAAGTCCCATATTATTTAGGATAGTAAATTTTGTGTTATGTATTAGTCCCACATTATCCAAGTTATGAAGGCTTTTCTTCTCCCACTAGTATAAATAACTCATGTGCCTTTTATTTATGAAATAGAGTTGAAGTTGATTTGAATATGAAATAAGTGCTTATTTTCCTTAAGACTCTTTGAGAGTAAGAGGTGCATCCTTGACTTGATCAACCAATGTGGGTTCATGGCTACTTTCACCATAGTGGGATTGTTAACCTCACCAAAATTAGTGAATTTAAACTATATCACCATAGTAGGATTGTTGGCGGCCCAAACGACGTCCCGGCGTCAGCAGGTGAGTCGTTCCGTATTAAGAGCAAACATCCTATTTGGATGAAGAACAAACATTCTATTCGCATTACAAACAAAAATTTCATTTGCATAAAAAATAAACATCCCACATTTGCATGAAAAATAAACATTCGCATGCGCGATAGAGGACGAAATTAGGCTACTTGCAGCGATGCGATGAAGGGAGCAGAGGCAGTCACGGCGTGCATGAAAAATAAACATCTGCATGCACAATGGAGAATGAAACTGTGCTGCTTGCGGTGGCGCAATGGAGGTGAGAGGGGCAGAAGCAGTCACCGCAACACAATAGAGGACGAAGTTGGGCTGCTTGCAGTGACACGCTGGAGGCACGCACAACAAGGTAGGCTGCATGCAGTAGTTGGGGAGGCGCGACGAAATACAGATGTATGCGACGGTTGTGGACGCACGAAAAAACTGAAATGCGTGCGGTGGTTTGTGAGAGAGGGCAGGGGGTTGTAGGGAGCAGAGATGGGATGCAATAATGCGAATGTGAAGAGAAGGGTTTGTAGTTGTTGAAAGTCAAATTCAAAACAAGAATTATATTTAATTAATTCAAAATTCAATTTTTAAAATTAAAATTAATTTTTGTTTTTTAACCTATTATTTATATTGTTAAAAAAAGAACGTTGTTCTCTTATATTGGTACATTCCATCATGGTTAAGTATACTACGTATAATAAGGATATTGAAAAGATTGGTATCTAAATTTATTTTCATAAAATAATTTTTATTATATATAATTTATAAAAAGTCGTTATTTTTTAAATTTGAAAGCATGATTTTTTTTAGTTATATTATTTTTATACATATTCAATAAATAAAAAAAGTATCTATTGATATACTAATAATTTTAATGGCTATAGTGGTCAACATTTAAAAAGTGTAACTAAAATTAGTGTCAATTTTTTATTATTAGACAATATTTTTAATTTAAAATAAAAAATATGATCAAATTAAAAAAAAAATTTTAAACAATAAAAAATATATTTTTAATTTTAATTAAACTTTTTAAACATTAACAAAGTTTTATAATTAGTATAATCATAACCAGCATAAAAAATTTCCATAAATATTTATTTCATAAAATAAAAATGTGCTTTTTATAGCTAGCTAGTTTTACCTTCTTGCATATTGCGATCAATCACTCCACATAACCTATATATATATTTAACTTGTAGATAGCTAGCTAGATGCGAAGAATATTATAAAGAAGGGAGAAGTTATTGATGAGAATAAGTTACATATATAGTAGAACATGATAACACTTAAGTCGAAGATATAAATTATAGCTAGTCAACTAGTCAACTTTTTTTGGTTTCTTAAATTGCATGTGGAGCTTTTTAACGGACGGAATAGAAGTGACAATGTATCATGCAAGCTCCATTAATAATGCTCTAAAGTAATAGTAGCATATATAGTAGAAGTCTATTCGATTTTACCATAAGAGAGGCACATGAGAGAGACAAGAGTGAAAAGAAAAGGGAACGCTATCCAACTCATCACTACTTATCTTAGCTAGTGACATTGACCCAATATTCTTGGAATATCGATTAGATACTTGTGGAATCTTCTTCTGATCTTCTTGTGAATGAGCCTAGCTAGCTTGGTTAAGAGTGTGGAAATTGATAAATTTAATTTCTTAGAATATGAATATTTGTAGCTTCAATATTTGTGTGTATAAGTGTACGTGTGTGAAGGCGTGCACAAGTGTGTGGTAGTGGGATTCTTTTTTTTTTTTAACCTTTTACTAGTCATATAAATTATCACAAGATTATTTATTTTAAAAGTTTAATTTAAATTAATGGAACAAGATATATAAACCATTATATCTCCTGTATCTTCGTCTTTTTTGGACGTATCTTTCACCCTATGCGTCATTCTTTTGTTTTCTTTCTAAATAACCCAATGTGGCAATTTTATTTGTTTCATTGACATTATTCAAGATCAACAATCTGATATAAGCAAATTGCGAAATTCATTGCCTTCTTTTAGTTGTCTTAAGTTTGAGTCATGAAACGGAATAGAAATACCCTATGTTAAAATAGTGATGGTGAATCTGAATACTAATTGGAAAAAAAAATAATATTTGAGAGACGATAAAAAATTAGCTAAAACAATTCAAAACTTGTATATCTTATTTAATATTTATTAATTACCGTTATATTTAATAAATATTAAATAAAATAAATTTAAACTTTTTTTTTGCATTACCGGCAAAAAAAACCAACAAACAAAAAATTAATCAGGTTATAGTCTTAGAAAAAGTCTAAGAGATCAACAATTTTATTAAATTTTGACTAGCATGTAATTAACAAAAAAAAAGTGAGTAATCCCACACTATTGAATTTCATACTATTAAAAATATTATTAATGGCTATTTAATAGCTACAAATCACAAAAGTTACTGACCTCCTATCACTCCTAGTAATCTTTTAAATAGGAGCGCAGCACATTAATAAATATTAAATAAGGATTCAACGGTCCCTTGCCTTTTTAGTTTTTACACAATGTTGGTGAAAGGAATTAACGTTACATAGGAGACTCCAAACACAATTTATTTATGAAAAAATTGACAAAAGTACATCTGAATTTTTACACGATGGACAGATGTACTCTTTAATATTTTAATGAGTCATTTGCACATACAAATATAAAATTCTGTTGTTAATTCTATCCTTCAGTGGTCTGAGTAATTTTTTCGGCGGTAGTGGAGTCCAGGTGGCACGACATTGTGTGATGTGGCCAATTTAGAGTGACATAATGAAAAATAGAAATATTATATTATGAAATTTGTTGAAATATTTATAAGAAAATGGCATAATAAAATCATTGTTCATCTTTTTCCTTCTCCAATTCCTTCGAACCTTAACAGGGTGAAAAAAAACCAACCAAAGTTGCAATCAAACTCATAAGCAAGCATCTCCCAATTCTGCTCCTACAACCCAATCAATACCATAACCCCAAATCCCAAACTTCAACCGAAACACGACCCAGCAGCAAAGTGAAGCAGAAATTCCACCTCCTAATGGTTCCCAATAAGAAGGTCGGAATGAAGTGCCCACCCCGCAATATAAAAACAGTTAGAAGAACAGAAGAGCATCGTATAAGAGGCCAGCACCGACTGGTCAAAGGTTTGTGTAAGGAGAAAGGAATGAGGTACCAAAGATTTTTGTTTCTCGTGTGGAGCCTAATTCCTCTTATTTATAAACAAAATCAGAATTCATATACCTCAACAAAAAAATAATCTTCCAGGGTTTCACTCTGTAGCAGACTCAAGCACCAATGCGTCAAGTTCATGCAGACACTTGTCATTATTGTAGTCGAACTTCTTCTTCTTCTTCCTATGTTTTGGGGGCAGAAGACGAGCCACCACAACCATTGGCACAAGCATGAGGTATATTCTTCCTTCGTTGAGAGTGTGACATTTTGATACATTAGAGTTTACAAACCCCTATTACGATAGATAGAAGAAAGATGTACAGAGAAAAATGAAAAGAATGAATGAAGAATTTTTTTCCACCTGTGTTAGGGTTCTTAGGGTCCGAAGGAATTGGAGAAAGAAGAGGATGAACAGTGATTTCATTGTGTCATTTTCTTATATTTATTTCAATAAATTTGATAATGTAATAATTCTATTTTTCACCGTGTCACTCCAAATTAACCACATCATACAATACCGTGCCACATAGCCTCCACTACCGCTGGAAAAATTACTCAAGTCACGAAAGGGTAGAATTGAGAACGGAATTTTATATTTGTGTGTGCAAATGACTTATTAAAATATTGAGGAGTACATCTGTCCACCATGTGAAAATCCAGGTGTACTTTTGTCTATTTTTTCTTTATTTATTTATGAAATGCCACACTTATTTAAATCGACACAGTGAGTATAAATTGTATAGATCAAATTTCTGATACATTTGGCCGTTAATTTACATTTCACCAACATTGGTGCCTTTTTTAATTTTTTGGGTCAGTATTTTTTTTGTCCACAGTATCTCTCAATCTGACAGGTTAAGGGTTAATCCGTCGTAAAGATTGAAGCTCTATTTAAAAATTTGTCGCTAGTCAAGTGATTAATAGATTATTATATGTACAAGACGAATTCAAACTTCTGACATTTATTTAAGTGACCTAATGAGATAACCAGTCCACGAAGTTGGTTTTGGTTTATTATTACTAATACTGGAATAATTGTTCTCGACTCTGCTCTGTTTTTTATTTTAAAGTCAAGCTCAACTCTGTGCTACTCTCTATCTCTATCACATATATTGGGCTATGGCCCAAATGGAAAATGGATCAGATGTAAAAAATAAAAGATAAAAGGAATACTTTTCATAGTTTCATTCCATACTAAGTGGGCTTTCAATTAATGGGCTTAAAAGACTTCAACAACATGTAGACTTAATAATGGTAGTACTGCCTTTCCTAACCAAAAACAAAATGGTAGTACTGCCTTGAAAAAAAAAATAATGGTAGTACTGTAGTAGAGGATCTCCCAAATACTGAGCTTTGTTTCCACCAAGATAATTTGTGTTGTGACTTGTGAGTAGGGTGTGTATGGTCCGGTCCGGCTCGAAGATTCGGTCCAGTTTCGAACATTTTAGGAACTAATTTGGTGTGATTTCACCGGGTCTAGGATCGGATAAGGATTTCAAAAATAGATCTAGTCATTATTTCGGGTCAGGTCCGGGCCATAGCTCGGATCACTCGAATTCGGCCCGATAGTCCGGTCATCATACACAATTAATATTTTGTGTTATTAGTGATTGATGATGGCTATTCTTATGTTTTAAGTATTGTAAACCTTAATATTTTGTGTAATTAGTTATTATAAGACTATAAGTTAATGTTTTATGTTTAAAATGCATAAGATTTTAGATTAATGCATAATACTGTGTTATTTGTATTGATTTAAATATTTGGTATTATTAGACAATATTAGTATTGATTATGGTTATGCTTTAATTTCAGAGAAGAGTTGGTTCTTGTTATATTTTTCTAAGTGAATTTTACCATGTCAAATAATGGTTGGAGTCTTAGAAATTTGGATATTTTTACATTCTAGCTTATAAGAAGGTATCAAGGTAATGTAATGTTAACGGCCTGATTTTCATCCGATTTTTATCTAGTATAATCGTGACCCGAAAATGTATAGGTTTCATCGAATTTAAGACCAGATTCGGGTCTGATAAATAGACCCGGTATATATTTCGGGTCGGATCTGTGTCACATTAAACCCGATTTCACCCGACCCATGCACACCCCTACTTTTGAGCAAGAATATTGACTTTTCGTAAAAAAAATGAAAAAAAAATTCAGTCTGAACCAGAATTAGTCCTATAAATCTATATATAATCATAGGGTGCATAATTTTTCCTGAGAGAAAAATTATAAAATAATAACATAAAAAAATATAATACAAACGTGATTAAATTTTTGTTTTTTTTTTATATTTTATTAACTTCTTTAACTTTAGAAAAACTTGATTCTTAATTAATAAAAAAGTTTTATATATAAGAAAAATATTAAATAACTAATATTGTTTATGTTTACTTTGCATCTAAAATCAATATTAGCCCATTTTTATTTTTTATTCTAAAAGTATTACTACCTTAATGTTTTCGAATATAAAAATATGAAACGTGCATACAGTATCAATTTCAGACCTTAGCATGTTTGCAAGTCAAGCATTTCGTATCTATACACTACAAACATGAATTTGGTACCTTTCTTCATCATCAATTGCCTCTTATATAGTATAAATTTCATTCTTACACGCTTAATATGAGTTATTAGAGTTGTTTCCGTACTTGAAATCTATCTAATTTATTGTTGTTAGGAATTAGGAGACAACATCTTCCACAAATAAATAAATAAATAAAATTAAAATCTAAATATTGTATGTATTCTCTTCTGTATGAAACTATGAATACTTTCCTTTACTATATTATTATTTTTTTTGTTGCGGTTTTACTTTTACACTCAAAATATTTTTCCCCTCTAAGTACTGATATTTAAATATGATGAGTGCTAGCGGCAGTAACTTTTGTGTTTTGTAACCATCAATTGACCATCAATAATATTTTTAATCGTGTGAGATTAAATCTAATAATAGTGTAGAATCATTCAATTTTTTTTTATAGTTAAATGCTGGCCAACTTTTTAAAAAATTGCTGACCCCGAGACTTTTTCTTTAAATATAATATAATATCAATAATAAAACCATCTCGAAATTGAAATTAAAGAGCTACTATAATGATGAAGTACATATCCTTAATTAATTCTCTATAAAGTGTGTGGCATGCATATATATAATACATTTGATCATCGAAAATATATAATGAATTAACAAAGAAGCAGAAAACAAAGACATGTGTTTATCAACCATGATTCCATGCACATAATATAAAAAGAAAAACTTAAGAATAATTAATAATAAATCATGAAGCCAATAAAAGTTAAAACAATCTGAAAAGGGTAAATTCAAAACAAGTTAAAGGAAAGATATATGACAAATATAAAGCCATATAGTTAAGAAGAAATTAAACTCGTCACTGATGAGATGATGATGTTAAATAATTAGTGGAGGAGCAAAGAACTCAGAATAGATTTGCATGAAGAAGTTATCAACAATTTGAAGGTATGCAGGGCAAGTGAGTCTTGAATAGTAGTGAAGAACCTCTTCAATGTCAAGCACATATTCCACATTGCTTATGTCCAGCATCTCCAATTCCCTCAGCTTCTCTTCCACTATGAATGATGAACAATCTTTCTTCTTCTGATTTCTGTTGCCATATTCCTCATTATGATGATTCTTCTTCTTTTCTGCTTGTTTTGATCTCTTTACTATTATTGCTTTCTTCTCTTGTTCTGAATTGTCCCATTTCTCATTGAAATCACTGTTGTAGTAATTGTGATGATGATGATGATGATCCAAGCCCAATTCTTGGTAACTTGTGGTGGTGTCGTTGGTGTCCATGTCCAAGGGATAAGAGAAGGGGTTATGGTTATTGTGGTGAGGAGGCGGCGGCGGCGGCGATTTTGGAAGCCTGTGGTAGTAGCCCGGAGGAGAGAAGAAAGATTTGAAGTTCTTTATGGTTTTTTGGAAGAACTTCTTGGTGCTGGAAATTGAGCTTCTCAGCAGCATTATTATTATTATTTGAGATGATATGATGAAGAGAAGGAAAAAAAAGAAGACATACACAAGAATTGTCTATCATATGATGTGTGAAAGTAGTGTTAATAATGTATGTGTCTCTATTTAGGTTGTAGTTGGTGATGATCTGATATCAAATAGAGAAGATTTCTATATAGAGAGAGACTTTTAGTTTTTCTTTAATAAAGTAGTGGATCATTCAATGGAATAATTCCAAATTTTACTAACATGATCCTCCATTCCAAATTCTGGTTTCTAATGTGAGTAGTTTCGTTGCTTTTACTTTTGATGGTGGAGTTGGTGTGTAGGCCTCTTTGGGAAAATGAAATGAAAGGTTAGGGGGTGGTTGTTGAATTGGACTTGTCTTGAAACTAGTTAATTATTTATTGTGATATCTCTACTTATCTATAGCTTAGTTTATGCCAACTTTTCTCTTAATCACAGATCATATATCTTATATAGTGACAATCACATTTCTAATTTACCATGGTGTTCAGTCATAGGGAGAAAGTACATGTATATGATTGCCAACTAGCTTTAGTTAGAAATTTCTATGTATTTATTATCTATAAATTAAGCTTAAGAAGTTATGAAAAAAGTGGCATCTTCCTCTGAGGAGTTGGGTATTTTTTGTTGTTTATTGTATATATCTTTGTTGTCAACACTTTATGTCATATGCATAAATAAATGCCATTGAAAATAAGTGCAATCTTCTTGTTTTTATTTGCAGTCTTAGACATGTGTTGTCTTATATATTTAGGTCAATGATATTACAGCTATATTACAGATTTTGGACCCACAAATGTTATTGAGAAAACAAATGATCCTTGGTGTACTTGTGGTTTTGGCTGATTTGGGGCTTGGGATAATATGAATTGAATCATATTGTGTGTTTTAGTCTCGATATTATACTAAAAATATTGAAAAACAAACATTTTTAGTCGAAAATTATTAAAATTTATTATTTTTAATTTTATTTAATACATTTTATAATAAATAAATATTAAATAAGATAAATTTAAACTGATTTTTTTTATTTTTCTAGTAATATCAATATTATATTATACTTCAGTGATTAACATTTAACAGACTAACAAAAAGCAAAATTATGCCTTGTCTAAAACTAAACATATCTTATATTTGTTAATATTTTCTGTAATCGAAATTTATCCTCGCTGTTAGAAAAGTAAAAGAGAAGAATAGAGAAAATGTTTGTGTGTATTTAAGTTATATCAAAATAATATAATATAAAAGGATATTTATAGGTGTTAAAAGAATCAAAATAATAAATATATAATATTTTATAATAAATATTTAGATATGCTAAATAATGCTAATTGATCTAATTGATCCTAATTATATTCTGACACTCACTTCTAGTCTGTAGCTCAACATGGAATTAACTTTTTTTTATAAATTTAAATATAATATTTTTTTCTTTATCTGCAAATATTTTTAGACTATTTTTATGTATAAAATCTTTCTAAAAAAAAAAAAAAACTGCTCCATTGACGGTAGCCAACTAAGTTAGGCATATGTATTAGTCAAATTAAGTAGTAGTAGTAGTGGTATACACAATGCAAGTAAGAAAGTAATAAGAAAGGTATAGTAGCTAGTTAGAAGAATACAACTAATATTGGAACATGATTGAGAAAAGAGAACAACTGGCATAGGTTATTTCAGTGACCAAGACAAACCAACCACACATCAAAATCAAAATCTGATAAGGATGGAAGCAGATACCATAGCCTCCAAAATAAGTCTCAGCATTAATGGAAAATTGGGCACGTCTTCTTTCGAGGTTGGAACCTGTCTTTGTCCAAACAAGATTTACGAATATGATGGAAGTTGTAACTACCATATATATACACTCGTGCTTAATTCTCAAGAATACAACTGAATATACGAATGGCCTTCGTAAATAAGCTATGGGGATACTCTGATTTTGATTTGATAAGACACTTTATTTGTACATTGAATCCTTAATTATTGTGCTTATTATTAGTGTCGTTTACATTTTGTGTATGCTGTGAGAGAGTTTGTTTTTAATTAATTATTAAGGGGATCCAATATTTGGACATCATGAAATTCCCTATTGATGTATCTTATAATCACAAAATCAATAACATTGGTCTAAGCAATTTCTGATACATTACAGGTCAGACCAAATAATTGAGAATCGATTAAACCAATTATTTAAATGATTATTGAAAGTTGGTTAAGAATTTTTGAATTGTCGAAGATTGCTTTGTCCTAGACAAACAATTAGAGACCAAAAAGAATATTTACTTCATGTAATTGCCAATTTCTTACCAAAATGAAAATAGTGATCTTTTTTCGTCTTTGTTCAAGAATATGCCAAACTCTTGAGTTTTGACAAATGCTGCAATAGATCACCCATTTAATCATGGGGAGAACAACTAATTATGTAATGGTGAAAACTCAGGTATAGTCGACTTTACGTAAAGTTAATAACTGAGAGCCGTTTTATGAAAATTTAGTCAAATCAATCAAATCATTCAACCGCTCTCAACTATCAGCTTCATGTGAAGTCGATTGCACATGAGTTTCCACCTTATATAGTTGTTACTCTATCAAGTCTATATATATATCCAATGCATGTTGCAATAATGCTCAACCAATCTAACCTTGGTCACACATTTATCCAACAATAAAAATGAATAAATCCAAAAGACATTCTTACATGTTCATTTTATCTTATACTATACACGGTGTAACAGTAACACGTCTTTGTTACTTTCCTTATATTTTTAATGTACTATGCAATTGCTAAGCGATAAATAGTACATGATATCAACAAATTTGTCTAAAATGAATTCCTTCATAAAACAACAAAAAAAACCCCACAAAAATTGCAATATTTGTCAACACTGTTGACAACAGCACCCTTTTTATATCTTATATGTTCACAATATAATGAAACTCTTGAGTTTTGACCAAAGTTGCATTCACCTTAGTCTCAAACTAGTGTTTCCTTCATCTTCAAACAATGCTTCAATCTCCTCTAAGCTTTTCCCTTTGGTCTCTGGAAGAAAAAAATAAAAGAATATTGTCCCAACCACCATTACACCAGCAAGCACACCAAACATTCCCCCAAAAGTAATAGCCTCTGAAATGCTTAGAAAAGTCATAGACACCACCCCACTCATCAAACGGTTCACTGAAATAGCCAAGCTTGAACCTTGGGCCCTCAGTCTCAAAGGGAATATCTCTGATGAGTACACCCAAGTAATGGGCCCAAGCCCAATTGAGAAGAATGACACACTTGAACAAAGAGCAACCACACACGTTGCTATGGCCCATAAGGGCTTCTCATCTGAGAATTGGAGATAGTTACAGCCCAGGCCCAATACAAACAATGAGGCTGCCATCCCAATTGAGCCCAACAACAACATGGGCCTCCTCCCAAACCTATCCAAGAACAATGATGACAAGAAAACAAAGCATGTCTTTGCAAATCCCATTATAATTGTAACAGACAGAAGCTCCTTCTCACCATTGATCCCTGCTTCCTTGAACACTTCAGGGCTATAATACATCACAGCATCGTTCCCTGAAGCTTGCATGAAGAAGTTAACTCCAATGGCAGCAACAAGAATCCTCAACACAGGCCTAGAAGGTGTAACAAGCAATTCCTTCCATACCCCTTTTCCATTACTCTCATTTCTAGAAGAATCTGCAGCTTCTGATATCTCAGAAAGCCTTAATTCTGCTTCTCCTTTGCTCTCTGATGTTCTAATCAAAACCTCTCTCGCTTCTTCATACCTGTTGAGAGAATTGTGCTCATCAGAAAACTTACTAAATAGTGACAGTGTTGATTTATCTTTGGTGCCGTAACCATCAAGTAACTAATTAATACACTAACTGAAACTAACAAGTAACTAATTTTAACTGTCATAAGTTTTATCCCATCTATAGTTACCTCAGTAGAATATATGTTAAAATACAAATACATATTAAAAATTAGTTAAACAATATATATAATTAAACATAAATATCTGCTAGTTTAGTAACTGATTTTTAGTGTGCACGTAACATTTATGAAAGTCTTAATATATTTAGTAATACCTTCCTTTAACCACAAGCCAACGCGGCGATTCAGGCATCAATAAGACGGCAAATGCTACAAAAGCGGCCGGAATTGCTGCAAGGCCAAGCATGAGTCTCCAATTGATGGTACATGGAAGGCTTGATAGAGCATAGTTAGATATGTAACCAAGAAGAATGCCAAGATTGATGAAGACTTCAGGTAGGGAGGTGAGGAAGCCGCGAGTGAGAGCCGGGGAGAGCTCAGCGACATAGACAGGGGCAATCATGAGGGAGAAGCCAACACCTATGCCGGCGACAACACGGCCGGCCATGAGAAATGGGAATGAAGGTGCTAGCCCCATTAACAGGGCACCTATGAAGAATGTAACTGCTGCTAGGACTATTGTGTACCTTCTTCCAATCACATCAGAGGTTTTTCCAGAGGCTAGAGAACCAATCAACGAACACACATTCAAGCACCCAACAAGGATCTCTACTTGAACTGAATTGATGTGGAGATCCTTTGTTATGTATATCACAGCACCACTCATCACCCCAATATCTGCATACACATAATCTTTCCTATTCAATTTGAGTTATTATATGCTGAATTTGCAGAATGGTGATTCAAGAAAAACTGACCATAGCCTAAGAGAATGGAGTTTGTGGAAGCCAAAATAGCACCGGCAAGCGCATAGTTGTTGAGATGAGAGATGCTTCTTTGGTTTGAAATACTCTCTTCTTCTTCTTCTTCTGATATCTGCTGCCTGTAGAAGCTTGATTCAGCTGCTTCATCAGTTTTTGCAGCAGAACAATCTGAACCAGGAAGTGGGTAGTAGTAATCATGGTGGTGCTTCATCTTCTCTTCTTGATGATGATCGCAATTATTGTCTTGCATCTTGGAGAAAAATAATCAATCAAGAAATTGCATATATATCAAGATGTATATAATAATTATTTAAATTCTTTCCCCCAAGACAAGAAAAAATGTTAAAATTAACCTTAATATATATGTATATTAATGCTGAGCTATATGTGGCTTTACCTTGCAAGTCTCATGCCTTTTATTGTTATCCTGATTATTAATTATAAAAATTTATTGCCAACAAGGATTGTTGGAAAGGATAAACCATCTGTTGACCAAATCTTTTGAACATGGTAGAATTATAATATTGGATGGCACACGATAGTATATGATAATATAAAACATCACAAGACAAGAAATTAGTAAAATACTAAACGATCTGGATCCACGCGTCTAAAATTGTATTTGGCTGATAAGTAATTATCAATGATTAACATGTGGGTTTACATAAGGGGCCTAATCAGAAAATGACTTTAAATAGAGTAATTCCAATCCATAATAATAATAATAATAATAATAATAATAATAGAGTAATTCCAATCCATAAAAATAATAATAATAATAATATGACTCATCATTTTCTATATATTTATTTGTTATTGTTATTTTATTAATATGAGATATGGCGTGACTTTTATTTTGAGATATATATTTATTCTATAATAATAAAACAATAAATCTTAAACAAATAAATATTTTAGGCAATGGATAAATGACTATTTCGACCAAAAAAATATAAATCAACTCAATATTTATTAAAGATTGTAAAATTATTTAAAATATTCAATAAAAAATACTTAATGAACAACTTATTTTAAATAATAATTTTGTCGAAATAAGTAAATATTTAACAAATACCAAATTAATTTACATCTTTTACTTTAAAATTATCATCACTAGTTTACTCTTGGACAATTGTATCAATAATTTATGCAGTTTCTGAAGAATAGGACGTTAAATTATATTAAAAATCATCACATGTGAGCTGTCTATCCATGATGCCATCAAGATATTTTATCTTTTGGTCCAAGCTTAGGTTCTTGCCAATTTGTCTAACGACTACAATCCATCTAAGTAAAATATTTATTAAGAGAAATAAAGTTTGATAGCGAAAGGTCGACACAAATTCACAGGTATAGAAACAATACGAATTAAATACTATTATATTATTGGTTCGTTTATCTTATGCAGCCGATAAATACTTATCTATATAATGCAAGCGAAATTATTTTAATATATGAGTGTGGAAATATGAAAAGAAACGGAGAGCATAAAAATTTCATAAAGCGAATGTAAAATGTGCACATAAATCTCAGAAAAGGATATTCCTTTTTTTTTTTTTTTGTCTTTACTGGTTATAATATGTTCCACTTATTTCATAGAAAAATAAATCAACGAAAGAAAGCCTAGCTTGTCCAAAAAGCAAGTCACAAATACAAACAAGACGCAATTACAATATTATCCTAGTAAAACCTGTTGACAATATATATATATCTTCAATCAACTCATTCTTATCTGGCTTTTTGCTACTAGAAATTAAGATATAGCTCCATTTTTTCACTCCCATATAAAACACCATTTTTATCATTTATATATACCGCATTAAAGAAGATCCTCTCTTCTTAAGAGGTAATTAACGTGATTAAATTGAACACTAGGTCCTACTTGTAAGTTGTGACCAATTCTTTGTGATATTTCTATGACTATATATGCATCACATTTTGATTTGTGACACACAATACAACACATGCTAAAATAATAGTTGAGAAAAGAAGGCAAAGAGTGTCCCACATTCCCAACCTCTCATTATTTTCCACAAATTCTTTTCTCTACTGGCCCCTCTTAAAATGATTGAACTAAAAACGAAAAAGGAAACGAATTCCTCGGTTGAATTTTTTTAAAAGAAAAAAACTACATACACACAATATAAGTTTACAAATACAATATTATACTACACATATATTAAAATTAGCCACTAAAATCAGTTATTAATATAAAATATATGTTAGAATATAAAATATATATTAAAAATAAATTAAATAATATTTTTATTACAAAAAGATATTTAAAATTCAATATATAACCAGTTTAAACAGCATACCTATCGAAGATGTGCGTTGCTCTGGAAATTCTAATCTGTTTTAAACACAGGTGAAGATGGGAAATGAAATAATGCATAAAAAATATTAGTAGAGTCAAGGATATATTTATATATGTTACATGAGCCAATTAGTCATGTATAATAGTATAAACTAATTAGTTAGAAAATATTGATGTAGACAAATTTTATTAGTGAGTAATTAAAGAATTAATTTATTAGAATACTGACTAAATAGTTTATTATGTAATTTAGTTTAGTAGCTATTATTTATAGTTGAGAAATATAATATTATAACCACCTTTTTGTGCAATAAGAAAATAAACAAAATAGTGATGGAGTTATGACAAAAGTATACACTCTTTTTTACATCAAGCTTCATGAGGTTCTCTCCTTCATTTTTTTTTGAACTCACCAATTTCAACTTGATACGGTGAGCATGGAAAGAAAAATTACAGTGAATGGTTGAGGAATTTTGAAAGAAGCTCATAGCACAATTCTTTGATTTTCTTCAATTTTCTTTTTTTTGTAAGTTTTTTTTTTTTCATTCTTCTCATCTAATTCTTATCCTCTTTTTTTAAACTCAATTGATAAAGTCTGATGAAATTTATGTTGTCTTGCATCGATTTAGAATAGATAAACATTTCCGATCAGCAAGATTGAGGAAAGAAGTTTTTGAATCTGCATCAACAAGGTTCATCGATTCAAATCTCAAATTAGGTTGCGAGATCGAGGAAAGAAATTTTTAAATCTATATCAACAAGGTTCATTGATTCAAATCTCAAATTAGGTTTTGTTCAATAGATATACAAGCATTAGCTGTGTTGGTGAAATCCGAAACAAATTCGTCATTTAATTCAATAGATATATAAACATTAGCTGTGTTGGTGAATCAAATTGATACAATGAATAAATCAAAATACAAATAAAGCTCAAACAAATCTAACTTTTGACCCGGTGAGTCCTTATTTTTTATATCCTGAAGAAATCCAAGATCAGCCATAGTTATAGTTACTTTGGTAGGAAATAATTTTAAAAAATGAGAAAGAGACATGTGAAAGCATTGAAATCTAAGAATAAGATAAAATTTGTGGATGGCTCAATTCAAAGACCACCAGAGGATGATATATTGTTTTGAAGCATGGGACTGTTTATAAAACGCAAAGAATACACAAAGATAAAGAAAAACTGTGAAAGAATGAGAAAAAAAATGATGAAAAATTTTTATTGTTGTGGTTGTTGTTTTTGATATAGAGAACAATTCTACCTATTTATACTAAATTGATTTTGAATTTTAAAATAAGCTAAAACAACCCAAATCTCTAGATGATTCTGTTAGAGAAAGATCAACATAACAAATAAAAATAAGATAAGAATTTAATATGCCCCCGCAAGCTGGTGGATGGAAGATGCCAATAATCCACAACTTGGATAAGTTCCGATGAAATGGATGAGGAAGATATGTATATCGTGGTGATGCAGAAACATAGAAGGAGATGTTGTGCTTGAGGAAGAAGGCAGCGATCTTCAAAGAGCGCGATAAGATTGATCTTCAGAGTGCGCGTAGAGAGCGATAAGATTGATCTTCAGAAAGCGCATAAACCGCGATAAGAGTGAACTTCAGAGAGCGCGATAAGAGAGAAGAGCGTGATAAGAGAGGAGGCGCATAGAGCGCGGCAATTTGGGTCCGTTGGAATCGGAAGGATAAGATTAAAAGAATGGATTATTTGGTGAGGTGAGAAAGTATCAAATCAGTAGCAAGAACGAAATTGTTTTTATCAGTAAAAAGAAGTATGGTGATTTCTCATCGGAAAGATGATATCTTATGTATCTTCCTCAAGGAGGATACCATGGTTCTCATACCATAATAAAACGCAAAGATAAAGAAAAATATACCATGGTTCTCATACCATAATAAAACGCAAAGATAAAGAAAAATTGTAAAAGAATGAGAAAAGAAAAGATGAAGAATTTTTATTGTTATGTTGTTGTTGCTTCTGATATAAAGAATAATGCTACCTATTTATACTAAACTGATTTTAAATTTTAAAATAATCTAAAACAACCCAAATTTCTAGATGATTCAGTTAGAGAAAGATAAGCATAACAAATTTAGAAAAAGATAAATATAACAAATAAAAATAAGATAAGAATTTAATAACCGTTGCAACACACACATTATTTCTTGGATTAATCATTCTTTAAGCCCTGAAATTACTCAAAGCGTTATGTGGATAAACTCAATTGAGGAACTGCAGAAATAATTAAGGCACAGATATAGTCATGGTGATGTGTATAGAATAGCAGAATTAGAGGAAGAATTATTTGCAACTAAGCAAGGAGATGCATCATAGATCAGTAACTACCTACTATAATAAGCTCAAGTCAATTTGGGAGGAGTTGGAGAATTTACGCCCAATTCCAAGCTGCTCAAGACGTCCTGAGAAGTGCAATTGTGAACTAAGCATAATGAAAGGTTACAAAAATGAATCAGGGACAATAAGGTTCCTAGGAGGTCTTAATGATTAATTTTCAACCGTAAGATCTTAGATCATGTTATTGAAGCCATTACCCAAAGTGGATATAGCTTTTGTGTCTCTTTCACAGCAAGAGAGACAAGTGACATGAATGAAGGAATGGAGGAGAAGGTGTTGCTAATCACTTTCAAAAATGATGTTGGCAAATGGCAATGCAAGCACAAAAGGAAGAGGAAGAGGGGAAAGAGGAGGTTATGTAAATAATGCAAAAGCTGGACGAGGATCCAAACAATGTACATATTATGGCAAGAATGGCCACTTAGCAGATACATGCTATAAAAAGCATGGTTTCCTCCTCATTTCAAGAATAATGGAGCCATGATCAACAATATGGTTGCTAAAGAGAACAATGTTGAGTTAGGAAATTAACTAAATTAATTAATGATGACAAACATTATTTTATTAGGCAAAATAAATAATTAGTGTTGATTATTTATGATTAAATGTTGCAGGCTAAAATAAATTGTTGCAGCAGTCCAATACAAAGCAAGCTGAATCTATCTTAGTGGGCCACAAATCAATAGAAGCCCAAAGATGATAAAAAGAATGCAAACGGGCTGAACTTGAATAGAACCAACCCAAGCCCGATTTGATTTCAGCAAGCTAATCCCTCTATCTTGCTTCCAAAGCAATGTTCACTTTTTCCTATCTAAGTCAGAACTCAGAGAAAGAGAGAGAGAAAGCTTAGTCCCTAAGTTATTCACCAAAAAAGCAAGAAAGAGAAGGTTAAGCAAAAAGGTTAAAGTCTAATCACATACATCAAACTGTATCAAGAAGTCAGAAGCTAAAAGGTGATTTTATTTCCTTATACATGCATCATATCTTCTCCTCTTCATCTTCAACATTCTGCCAATCTATTTTGGGTACATGGAAAAGATTATCTCTGTTCTTTACTGCTGTATATCTACGGTCTTAAGTGTGTCTTGGGGACCAAGTTATTTTTCAATGGCTAAGATTTGGGTTTACCATTGAAAATACTTGTTTTATGCTGCCCTATGGTTTTCGGTCAACAAAGAAGGGTCAGAATCAAAGTTCCTAATTTGAGGAATAATGGAAGAAAGTGATCGGCTGAGTTGGTGAAGCACACAGCTCGAGAGTTGACCTAGGAGAGAGTAACTCAGCAACATGCAAGGAGATACAAAAGAGGATTTCTCATCATTCCGAAACTAAGGAGAGATAACCAGTGTTTTGAGTTTTGTATTCTGAGAAGAGTTCTCTGAAGAGGTTCATCAACTTGGACAGTACTTCCTAATCAAAGGGGCATTCCGCCAGAAAGAGGAACTAAATCAGAGGCTTGCGAATCTGGTTTATCACATAGTGAAGAGGCTGTTGAAGCATCAATCTCCTTCATGTTTTACTGATTGTAATTTAATTTTCAATATTTATCTTTCTGTAATTTCTTGAGGTAAAAGGCTGAATGAGAGATTCATTAAAAGAGCCTAAGAGTGAAAAAGACAGAGAGATACACATGAGTAAAAAGTCTAGAATTATTTCAGATTTCTTTAGGTTAATTTTGTGTCTTGTATCTTGTACCTGTGAGGTATCCCTTTCTTAGTTGGGTTAGCACTAAGAGTGAATAGTTAGGTATTAGCATAGCCAAGTCAAGTTAGGTTAGAACTTGAGTGTGAAAAGATTGTGTCAATCCTGTGAATTGGTGTATGTAATACTTTAACTATAGTAGAAATTCTACCACTGTTGTGGTGGAGACTGGATGTAGGTTTCATAGCACAAGGCAACCGAACCAGGACACATGATGGTGTTAGCTTCTCTCTTCCATGCTCTGTTCTATTTTCTGACATTCATGAGACAAAATGAAATTGTCTCATAAATTTTTCTCTGCTGAGTTCAAACAGATTCAGATTGAAAGTTTGCTTTAAAGGGTTAATTTCATTAAAGTAAAAGAAGGTCATAGATTCAACCCCATTCTCTAAGCCTTCTACAACCTTCAAACAATAATAAAATAACCAATCTCAAAAGAAAGAATTTAACAAATCTGAGCTATATTTCACCTTAGAACAAAGAAAGGCATTACTAGCTCTCTTGAACTAACAAGATGCACATCCAACACATAGCATAAACCAAATTATTACCACAATTCTTCCATCAAACTAAGGTATCTCTTATATAATGTCTATTTCTGTTTTAAGTCCAAAATCCTAGGTCATTGATTCAGGAGCAACCAATCATGTTTTATATGTTAAGAATTCATTTCAAAATCTACATCCAATTCAACCTGTGTTAGTTAGCATGTTTAACGGCACAAATACAATAGTTAATACTGCAGCCACGTTTGTGTTCTCTAATCAATTTTATTTGCTGAATATCTTCTATATTCCAAGCTCTAAATTCAATTTGATATCAGTATTATGCAAACTGATTTTTAATGAAAATGAGTGTGAAATTCAGGACAAGATTACCATTAAAACAATTTGTGTAGCTGAATAAAAGAGAGGACTCTATGCTTTTGAGGACCTAACACCTGTTCAAACTACATTACAAGCTACATCCACACTTTTAACATCTACATTGTCTGCACAACATAGGCAAATAGAGCATTATGTACTATGGCATCTTAGATTAGGACATCTACCAAATGATAGGATTGCTGATATAAAAAAAGAATACAAAAATTTGGAATTTTCAATTTGTAATAAGCCTTGTGATTCTTATCATTATACAAAACAAAAATGGTTGCCTTTTATGTTAAGAATATCTAAAAGCATGAAAATCTTTGATATTGTACTCATTGACATTTGGGATCCCATCAATATCATTTCTATTTCAGGTTTTAAATACTTCTTGATTATTGTGGATGATAAAAGTAGATTCACTTGGTTATACTTTATGAAATTGAAAAGTGATGCTAGTGAATTAGTAAAAAAATTTGTCAAAATGATTGAAACTCAATTTGGAATAACAATTAAAAAAATCTAAACTGATAATGGGAATGAATTTAAGTTGAATAATTTCTATGTATCCAAAAACAACATATACCAAACTACTTGTATAGAAATTTCAGAACAAAATAGCATTGTAGAAAGGAAGCATCAATATATTTTAGAAGTTGTTAGAGCTTTGATGTTTTATTGTAACATGCCAAAGAAATTTTGGAATTTTGTAGTAGGACATTTGGTTCATATTATCAATAGAATTTCCAGTTTTTTATTACTGCAAAATCATTCTCCCGATAAAATTTAAAAAAAAAACAACTTGGTATATCTTACCTTAAGATGTTTAGATGTCTAAGATATGCTTCAACAAAATTAGCATATAGATTAAAATTAGATAAAAAGACTATCAAATGTGTAAATTTGGATGTTAAAAAAGATGTTAAGGGATATGTTCTATATAACAAAACAAGTAGAAATATATTTATCTCAAAAAAAATATATTTTTAAGAAATGTATTCCCATTTTCATTGAAAAATTAAAAAACATGTGACATTATCATGAGTCATGCACCATCCACATTACATAATTTTATATTTGATGATCCATTTCCTAAGTCTCATGATAGCATTAGTACTCATGCATCACCACCACCTAGTCAATTAATCCCAATGCATCATCGTGAGCATGAATCTCATAATAGCATTAATTCTCATACATTCATGTCACCTAATCAATTAGTTTCAATGCATCATCATGAGCATATCATATATAAATACTTACCTACATCTTTAAGGTCGAGTAATTCACTATCTATTAGCATTGCATATGAGTCACCTCAGGTTATTAAGAAATCTACAAGAGATAGAAAGTGACCAAAATATTTAGAGGATTATCATTGCATGCCAACTATGTCAGTGGGTTCATTCACCAATTGTTTCTCAAATTCAGATCTTAATTCACATGATTCTCATAAAACTTTCTTTGAAAATTTTGAAAATATGCTACATGAGTAGGTAGCAATTTTTTTTAGGTTAAATTACACAGTTAGTCTCTACACTTTCAGTAAAATTATAAATTGGTCCCTAAACTTTAAAAGTTTGTAATTGGGTCCTTAAAGAAAATTAAAATTTGTAATTTAGTCCCCACGCGTTCAAAAAGTGTTTGATTTAACAGAATATTCTCAGCATATTCTCCATTTTAACAGAATATTCTCAGCATATGCTGAGAATATTCTGTTAAATCAACACTTTTTGAACGGTAAGGACTAAATTGCAAATTTTAATTCTCTTTAGGGACTCAATTACAAACTTTTAAAGTGTAGGGACCAACTGTGTAATTTAACCTTTTTTTATCAGTCCACAATTATGTTTTTTGAGCCAAAGTCACCTTTACCCCTTCTTTCCATCGATACTTCTACAATTTTGTCCACCACACTCACTTCTTAACCTATACACAAAGAGCCAAAATGCTATGTTGAGGCCATCTATAATCCTAGTTGGCGGGATGCTATCATTCTGAACTGGGATAAAAATGGGTCTTTAGGCTGAAAATAAATCCTGATGATTCGATTAATCGCCACAAGGTCAGGCTGGTTACTCAGGGATTCATCCAAACTGTTGGGGTGGATTATTTCGAGACATATAGTCCTGTGATAAAGATGAACACCTTTCGAATTCTCATGTCTATTGCTACAGTGAGAGGATAGTTTGTCCATCAATTGGACGCCAACACAGCATTTTTGCATGGCAACTTAGTTGAGGAAGTGTATATATGCCCTTCACAAGGACTCACTCTACCTTCACCAGACTTGGTTTGAAATTAGATCATTCTCTTTATGGTGTGAAGCAAGCCAACAGACAATGGAACACCAACTTGTGTTCCACTCTGCTCAGTGCTGGATATTCTTAATCAAGGAATGATTACAAACTCTTCACCAAGTCATCTAATGACAAATTCACAGCTATTTTAGTATATGTAGTGTTAGAATAAATTATTTTATTAACCCAGATCATCCATATTGAATCACCAAAAATATATCATAATGCGGAAGCGTACCTTTACTCATAGAAATAAAAAATTGATGGAAAGATTTGGATCTTGTGGTTCTTTCGATCTTCCTCAACCAAAGCCTTTTGTATCCCTAGGGCTGAATTGTAACTCTTCTGATGGGGAAAGAGCGACAAAGGCGGCTTTGGTATATTGGGCACCGAAACCCTGAAGGCACTATTTATATTTGAGTATGGCACCCATTAAACCCTAAAGCCCAAATAAAATAGTATCTAAAGTCCAAAAGATAATATATCTAAAGTCCAAAAGATAATTATCTAAAGAACAAAAGATAATATCTGGTTTTATTCTCATTTAATTCCAAATCAAAAGTAATTATGACTTATTCAATTTAACATTTATAACAATAAATGAGATCACCATTATATAAGTCATTTAATTTGAAATAGCATAATTTGTGATTATAATTAATATATGTATTGCCCACAAACAAATTAGGAAATCAAATAATTTCCTAACAATATCCCACTTGGGCTATACATATATTCTTTCTTGACATAATCACATCTTATAAACTTTATGCGTGCATCTGAATGCTATTTTTCCTTATTACTTTAACAATCTGGTCCGTCTCATATATTAGATATGGAATTACCGCAGCTTTTATCACATTAATGTTGTGGCTAAACCACGACAATCACCATCCTAATATACTTAACGACATAGATCAAATTTGGATGAGTAATATGAAAATTACATGCCAAGTGATCTCATGTATGTCTATTTCCAGCTGGTCCAACTTTAAAACTTTATTGAGATCAAACACAAAACAAATGTTGCAAAATGAACATTTCACATAACATGAAATAAACCATCAACTTAATTCTGCAGAAAAATAATTCAATTATCTGTCATAGGTCATATAGCATAATATAAACTCCTACTAAACCAAGGCATCACAAATATTGACTCCCATCCGAGCAGTGTGCTCTTGAAATACTTTAGGGATCAATTTCTTGGTTAATGAGTCTGCTAGCATATACTCTATTCCTATATATATGTTCTATGAAAATCTGTTTTTCTTAACCTTTCTCCTTGACAACTAAGAACTTGATTCCTATATGCTTCGATTTTGTCAAGCCTTTATTGTTGTTGAAGTATAATACTGCTGACTTATTATCACAAAATATCTTTAATGGCCTTTTAATGTCATTTACTATATGAAACTCAGTGACAAAGTTTCGCAACCATATGCCATGAAATCGAAATTAGAGTACCTAATGATCTCCAAATTTTCTGATCTCCGATAAATAAGCATGTAATCTTTTGTTCTCTTTAAATAACGGATTATACGTTTAATAGCTATCCAATAATCCATGCCCAGATTGCTCAAGTATCTACCCAACACTCCCACTGTAAATGATATATCGGGACGTGTGCAGACTTGAGCATACATTAAGCTCCCTAGTGCTGATGCATAGGGTTTAAGCATGTATTGCTGTCCTCTCAAGATCATTTTTAGGGCATTGCTTGAGACTAAACTTGTCTCCTTTAGTTACGGGTGTGTCCATCGGTCTACATCTTTCTATGCCATATCTACTTAAAATCTTTTCGATATAGTTCTTTTGTGATAATCCAAGAATACCTTGAGAGTGATCTCTTAGTATCTCGATTTCTAATACAAAAGAGGCATCACCAAGATCTTTCATTTCGAATTTGTTCGATAAAAAATTTCTTAGTTTCATGCAACAAGCCTATATCGTTACTGGTAAGTAGAATGTCATCAACATATAAGAGTAAAACAATATTTACTCCCACTGAACTTGCGGTATACACATTCATCTATAATATTTACCTCAAAACCATATGAAGTAATGACTTGATTAAACTTGTGATACCATTGATGGAAAGCTTGTTTGAGATCATATATGAATTTTCTCCTTTTTTTTTTCTGTTAGATCTCCTTAATGACACTTCTTGAGGTTGTTGAGCTTGTTGTATGGATTGAGATTGAGGAGGATTCTCATTATTTTCCTGTACTGTAGCAGTATCTTGAGCAACAACAATATTCTTATTGTTCTCTTGTACTATAACTGGATCTACAGTAGGATTCTTATTGTGCTCTGGTACTATAACTGTATCTTGAATAATAATAGGCACAAATACCTAATCATTGTAAGTTACAGATAACTGGATCTACAGTAGAATTCTTCAGTAACTGTATCTTGAACAATAATAGGCACAAATACCTAATCATTGAACAATAACTGGATCTATAGTAGAATTTTTCCCTTCAAACACTTGCTTGTTTCTAGAATACCACATTGAGGATAAAGTCACTCCAAATTTCAATGACCAATCACCAGAGAAAGACAAGTTTCTAATGAGCCAATCCATATGATTCAGGCTAAAAAAGTCTCCAATATAGTTACTGGGCTGCAATAAATTCCAGGTAGCTCTAGCAAAATGGTAGTCACGAAGCACATGCATAGTCGTTTCATTACCATGCTGATAACGTGGGCAAGCTGCATCTTACGACATGTGTCTTCTATACCTTTTGCCATTGGTGAGGATAGCATCATGAGCCACAAGCCATAAAAAAATACCAAATTCTTTTCAGACCTTTCCATATCCAGATAAGTGTAAAGATTTGATTTGGACTCTCGGGTTGTCTTGTAAAGAATTATAGGCAGACTTCAAGGAAAAAGGCTCCATCAGGGGAGGTCGCCCACGCAATATGATCACCTTCCTTCCAAGAAAAGGGTGGAGACATAGCCAAAATCTTCTGAACCACCATGTCTGGAAGCCAGCTTTTAAGTTTAAATATATCCCAGCCACCTAAATGGTAAGAAAATCCATAAGTAAGGTTCCTGAATCAGATGTAAAACTTACCTGAGGTTGAAGCTTATTTAATCTTCCTAAATTAGAAACCTAGTTATGTTCCCAAAAACTAATTTGTGACCCATCTCCTATATGCCAAATAGAATTAGACTAAACATCATCCCAAGTCGAGCAGTTTTCCTTCCACAGATTAGAATCATTATTCCTCCTCTCAATAGGAGGAACAATGTCATTGCCGCATCTGTACTTAGCCCTCAGAACCTTTGACTAGAGGGAATCTTTTTTCTTCTCGAACAATCCCTAACCCGCTTTCATCGTGAAGGCTCGATTCAAATCTTTAGCATGTCTATGCCCAAGCCCACCATAAGGTTTTGGCTTGCTCACTGTCCGCTAGTTTAAAAGATGGACTTTTCTAGTTTGCTCTGTTTCTCCTTAGATAAAGCTCTTACATTTACGATCAATAAAATTACAAGTAGCAGTAGGCAATAAAGCAGTGTATATAGTATAAGAAGGAATAGCAGATAGGACAGATCTCACCAAAGTGGTTCTCCCAGCTAACGATAAGGTGGAAGTTTTCCAATTGTTAAGTCCTCCTTTGACCTTAGCTTCAATCTCCTTGTACGTGTCCTTTGTCACTCTTGAATGGATGATCAAAACTCCCAAATATTTATCCAAGTTGTCTGTTCTAGAGAAATTCAAGAAATTGTTTATATCATTCCTCTATTGGTGCCCCCACATTCTTAGAGAAGAAAATTCTTATTTTTTCACTGCTAATTTTCTGCCCGGAGCTCGTGCAAAAAACTTTTAAAACTCTCTTGATGATGTCAACTTATTCCATATTACCTTCTGAAAAAAGGATCAGGTCATCTGCAAAACAAAGATGAGATAACTCAGGTGCCTCCCGACTAAGATGAATGGGCTTCTAAAACCCCAAACTGATGGTAGAATTAATAAGACAAGACAACCTCTCCATGCATAGAACAAAAATATAAAGAGATATCGGATCATCTTGTTGGATACCCCTAGTAGGAGAAAGTTCATGTAAGGCATCACCATTCCAAAGAATTCTCATCCTAGTAGTAGAGATGCAAGTACGTATGAACTCAATGATGCTTAGGGGGAGGCCAATGTCTTTCAAAGTATCTCGAATGAAACTCCACCTCAACCTGTCATATGTTTTTTCTAGATCAATTTTAATAGCCATCCACCCTTTAGGACCTTTCTTATTCCTTATAGAGTGAATGACTTCTTGAGTAATGATAATGTTGTCTGAGCTCTGTCTCCTAGACCCAAAGCTACATTGGGTAGGACTGACAATTTTATCTATCACTCCTCTCAACCTGTTAGCTAGAGTCTTCGTAATCACCTTGTAAGAGACATTAAGACTAATGAGTCGCATTTGCTTCAGATTGATAACAGGTTCCACTTTCGGAATAAGCATAATGAGAGTTTCATTTAATTTTTTTTTTAACTTTCACAGGGTTCATAAAGATTTCCTTAACAAGCTTGTACAAATTAAGGCCAACTCTGTCCCATTGATTTTGTTAGAAAACTGCTTGGATATCACCAATACCGGGTGCTTTAAGGTTCCTCATATTGAAAACCGAATCCTTAATCTCTGATAAAGAACGCATACTGCCAATAGCATCCAGATCTTCTTGAGGAAGGAATAGAAAGGAATTCCTCAAAATAAACTCAGAATCAGGGGTATCATCAGAGTAAAGATTGAAGTAGAAATTAGAAACCATATTTTCCAAGGTAGTTTTATCACTAACCCAATTACCATCAATATCTTGGAGGTTGTCCACCTTGTTCTTTCTTCTTCTAGCTAAAGTAGTTCCATGGAAATACTTGGTATTACGGTCCCCAAACTCAATCCACTTGCATTTGGATTTCTGGAACCACATCACCTCTTCTTGGAAGGGAATCTCTTTATAATCCTTCCAAAGAGAAGCCTGCAAGTCTTGAAAAAAGCGATTATTCTGAAAATTCATGTTATTTGCAATCCCCTATAAATGCCTAATAATTCTACTTTTTCTTTTGTGAATATTTCTAAACACATTAAAATTCCAGAATTTAACTACATTCTGGAAATTAAAAATGCATTCAGACCAAGAACTGGCAGGATTCCAATTATTGTTAACTATATTAGAGAAGTTCGGGTGTGTCAGCCAGGCCACCATAAATCTGAAAGGTCTACGGTGATCGTTTCCATGGTTGGGAGGAGAAAAATGAAGATAGAGAGGAGAATGATCAGACCTGAAGCTAGGAAGGTGTTTGATATTAGAATTTGGAAACCGAATTTGCCATTCTAAATTACAGAGCCCACGGTCTAAATGCTCAACTAAATCACCCCTTCTCCAAGTATAAGGCCCATCTAGAGAAACCTAGATAAAAAAGGCCAGTTTCAGAGACACAGGATTGAAGTCCTCACACGCATTTCTATTGCTACTTGGCCCACCCTATCATGAAGAGTGGCATTGAAGTCACCTATCAGGCTCCAGGGAAGCTCACTATCAAAACTGAGATTATAAATATTTTTCATATGGTTCTATGATTAATCCGTTGGAAGCTATTGATGCGTGAGCATCTTTCCTATCTTTTCCTAGTGAATTTGCATCTAAATTGTTGAGTTTAATAAATAATTAATTATCTTTTAGCCAATATAGATGCTACTTTGAATCTTGTGAAATTTTGTTTATTTTAGGTAGCATTCAACTGAATTTGATGGAGTTTCTGCAGAAGAAGAGATGAAGGCGAATGATGCTGTCAACCCTGGCCTCTCTGCACTCAAACCTGAATAACTCGAGTTACAGAGATCCAATGGACGTGATTTCAGTGGCGTTGGAAAGCTAACTTCTAGAGCTTTCCAACGATATATAATAGTCCATACTTCTTCTCCGAACTCGCTGCCAAGGCTGCGCCTAACTTGAGAAATATCTCAAGTTAGGCGCAAGACACAACAACAATACGCGAGATTGGTCCTGCCCACTTCAAGTTAGGCGCACTAAAGCCCAAGTTAGGCGCAGCTCCACTCAACTAAACTCCAATTCATGCTGCCAAGCCCAAGTTAGGCGTGGATCCTAGTGAAGCCAAGTGGTCCCCATCCATCAATTGAAGATTTGCTGATTGCTATAATTAATTCTAATTTAAATTCAAATTTTAAAAATAGGAAAAGATATTATTTTAGTTTTAAAGATAGATTTTAAATTAATTAGGATTAGATATAAATAGGGGGATACCACCTCAACATTATTCCATTCAGAGACTTCCAATTCTATACAAATTTACATTCCATATTCCAGAGTTTTTCTCTCTGAACCATGAGCAACTAATCCTCCATTGTTAAGGTTAGGAGCTCTGTCTATTTGTATGGATTGATTTTGCTTTATCTATTTTAATTCATGTATGGATTTATAATTTAAGAATTGTTTTCGCTCTTTATCTTATGAATTTGGGTGGAACGGAAGTATGACCCTCTTTCTATTTGAGTTCTTGTATAACTTGGAAAAGCTCTTTACTTGAACAACAGCTTGAAAACATATTCTCCTAAATTTTAATTATCTGGATTTAACAGGATACGTGACATATAATCCTTTTATTTTTGGGTAATTAGAGTTTTTGTGGCATATAAACTGGAATTTGATCATGTAGCTTCTAATTGGAATTAATTGACCAAGGAATTGGCAGTTAATGAATTTTAGAGGAGACTAGAAAGGTTTAAGGAATTAGGGTCTAGTCACATATAGTTTGCCATAAATTAAATCCTACATAATTAAAATAGTTAGTAAGAAAAGTAAATCCAGAAAAATAGATAACTCTGAAGCCTTAACTGCTTTCTCAATATTTTATTCCCAACTTATTTATCTGCCTATCTTTAATATTCTAAATTTACTGTTAATGCTTTTAAACTTCCAAACACTATTTTCTGTTTGTCTAACTAAGCCTATCAAACACTATTGTTGCTTAATCCATCAATCCTCGTGGGATCGACCCTTACTCACGTAAGGTATTACTTGGTACGACCCGGTGCACTTGACGGTTAGTCTGTGGTAATAAATTAATGCACCATGTTTTTGGCGCCGTTGCCGGGGATTGACTGTGATTAACAACTATTAGTTGTTTGATTGCTTAGATTAGATAATTTTTACTTTAATTAGATTTTTATTTTTTTATCTCACTTTCGTTTTGTTTATTTCATTATTTTGTTTTATTTTATTAGTTTTATTTAATCCATTATTTTATTTCTTTTCAAACCTTCTGTCGTTCTTTTTTTTTATTTACTTTATTTTATTTTCGTTTTCTTTCTTTATATATTCATTTTTTAATTTTTTTATTAGTGTTATTTAAATTTTAGTTTTGATTCTTGAATTTTTGCTCAATTATTTTTTATTTTCTGAAATTAAGTTTGGTGTCGCCTAGTAATTTTATTTTAATTTATCTATTTATATTTTTTTATAAAAAAAACTATTTCGAAGGTTTTAAATTGTTTTTTATTTAGTTGCTTTATTTTATCTCTTTACACAGGTTACCTCACTCGGAATTTTCTGCACTCTGACGTAGAGAGTTCCATCTTTTATTGTCTTCTGTTTGTTTATGCGCAAGAACAGAGACAAGGAACATCTCTTAGACTTTGATCATGAACCTGAAAGAACTTTCAGGCGGCGCTTGCAACAAGCAAGACTTTACAAGGCTGCAGAATCCACTATGGATCATAATAATGTTGTTAATGCCAATGTGGCAAATTCGAATGGGAATGATCAACAAAGGAGAGTGCTTGGCTCTTACTCTGCTTCTACTGCAGACCTCTATGGAAAAAGCATTGTGGTACCTCCTATAGCTGCGAATAACTTTGAGTTGAAGCCACAACTGGTCACCCTGGTGCAACAAAACTGCCAGTATCATGGTCTTCCCGACGAAGACCCAAATCAATTTATCTCTAATTTTCTGCAGATTTGTGATACTGTGAAGACAAACGGAGGGAACCCAGAGGTGTACAAACTCATGCTCTTCCCGTTTGCTCTGAGGGATGGAGCAAAGCTATGGCTAGATTCCCGACCCAAGGAGAGTTTGGATACTTGGGACAAGGTTGTTACTAAGTTTCTTACTAAATTTTTCCCACCAAAGAAGCTGACTAAGCTTAGGGTGGAGGTTCAGACCTTCAGGCAGAAGGATGTTGAAACTCTTTATGAAGCTTGGGAGAGGTACAAGCTACTGACTAGGCAATACCCTCCGGACATGTTCTCCAAATGGACCCAACTAGATATCTTTTATGAAGGCTTGGGTGAAATGTTCAATATGTGCTTAGATAATTCTGCAGGTGGTTCATTGCACAAGAAGAAGACACCAGAGGAGACTATTGAGCTTATTGAATTGGTTGCTAGCAACCAATATTTATACTCATCTAACAGGAATCCTGTGAACTCTGAGACCTCTCAGAAGAGAGGCGTGTTGGAAGTGAAAGCTGTTAATGCTCTTCTTGCTCAGAACAAGCTTATGTCTCAGCAAATAAATCTACTTACTCAGCAGATGGGTGGCATGCAAGTCTCAGCTATCAACACCCAAAATTCACCTCAAGAGGCCTCCTATGACATGGCAGGTAATTTTGTGCAAAATAATAATTATGATTATACTCAATCCCCTTCTGAACAGGTCAATTACATGGGGAGTACTCCTAGAAATCCCAATAATGATCCCTATTCTCAAACCTACAATCAAGGGTGGAGAAATCATCCAAATTTTGGGTGGAGAGACCAACCACAGAGACCTCAGAACTTCAACAATAATTCTCAAGGCGGCTTCCAACAGAACAATTACAATAACCACCAATTTCAGTCTCAGCAGGCAAACTCTAAATCCCAAGAAGATGCTAATTGGGAGATGATGAAGAGTTTTGTGCAAGAAACCAGAGCATCAATCAAGAATTTGGAGATTCAGATGGGTCAAATAGCCACAAGAGTTAATGAAATTGATCAGAGGACCACTAATAGCCTTCCTGGTAACACAATTCCAAATCCAAAAGAGGAATGTAAGGGTATCACCTTGATAGATGGACAAGTGGCAAGTATGGAAGCACAAGTTAGTGAGGAGCCCGTTGAAAAAGAAGCTCCAGAGGAGAAGAAAGAAGAAGTAGAGCATGTCCCTCCAAAGCGTGCAGACAACCATTCCCAGACTCTCTTGACACTTATCCTACATTGCCAAAGGCTCCTGAGTACAAGCCTAAAATGCCATATCCTCAGAGACTTCAAAAGGAGACCAAGGACAAGAAGTTTTTAAAGTTCTTGGAAATCTTCAGAAAGTTGCAAATCAATATTCCTTTTGCTGAGGTTTTGGAGCAAATGCCTATTTATGTCAAGTTCATGAAGGAGTTGTTGTCAAAGAAGAAGCCTTTAAAGGGAGATGAGACAGTGGTCTTGACTAAAGAATGCAGTGCCATCATTCAGAATTACTTACCAAAGAGGATGCCAGATCCAGGGAGCTTTCAAATTCCATGCACCATTGGGAGCACAACCTTTGAGAAAGTGTTATGTGATCTGGGAGCAAGCATCAATTTAATGCCCTTGTCTGTGATGATGAAGTTGCAAATCCAAGAGGCACAACCCACATGGATAGCATTACAGATGGCAGACAAATCTATGAAGCCTGCATACGGATTAGTAGAGAATATCTTGGTCAAAGTGGGTAAGTTCTTCCTCCCGGCAGATTTTGTGATTCTTGACACAGGGGAGGATGATAATGCCTTTATAATTCTAGGAAGACCATTCTTAGCCACTGGAAGAGCTCTAATTGATGTAGAAGTGGGTGAATTAGTGCTCAGGGTGCATAATGAGCAACTGGTCTTTCATGTCTTCAAAGAAATGCATTAAGCAGGTAAAGAAGAGAGGTGCATGCAGACTAAGCTTATTAATCCAAACCTTCAAGAACCCCCTGATGATGCACAGCAGAAATTGCAGCTCAAACCTCCTTTGGTGACAATCAATAAAATTCCTCCTGACATCAAACCTAATTTTGGTATCGGGAATGCATCATCCACCAAGGAGGAAGTTCCCAAAAAGAAGAAAGTACCCAGAGGATGGAGAAACAAAAAGATCCCCAATGAAGGTTTCTCCCCAGGAATGAAAGTGGTGTTGACTAGCAATCCAATGTGGATTTATACAGTAAACAGAATCCTCTCTCTAGAGCATATTGAGCTACTTTATGGAGACACAGAAAAGAAGTTCAAAGTAAGGGGTGAAAAGCTGAGCCCCTATGATCCTCCTCCTTAGAAGAGCTGACCGTCAAGCTAGTGACGGTAAAGAAGCGCTTGTCGGGAGGCAACCCGATAATTTCGTATCCTTAGTTATTTTTCGTAGTAGTGATTTTCTTATTTATTTGATTTTTATTAAATTTTTACTGTTTTTATTTCGTTTTACATGTGTTTTGATCATGCAGCTATTTTAGAATAGGAACCGAACACTTCAAAAATTTTTTTGCCTATCTCCAAGTTCAGCGTGGAAGAGTTGAAAAAAAAATGCAAACTAGTCCCCACAACACCCTTCTTCATCCCCTTATTCCCGTGATCACCCCCACTACCCCCTCATTCATTAACCATTAAACCCAACACCCCCTAATTAGATTCATTTATATATATATATCCCCACCCGTAACCCTCTATATATACGCCTAGGGGTGTTCGCGGTGCGGTTTGGTTCGGTTATTTAAGAAAAAGCCATCCGATCCGATCGTTTATTAAAATTGTGGTTCGATTTGGTTCGATTTTTTTATCAAGATCGTCCGAACCAAACCAAACCAATTAAAATCGGTTTGGTTCGGTTCGGTTTGTTCGGTTTTTTTAATTAATTCAAACAAAAATAATGAACAATATGAGCACATAGTGATACAAAATTAAAAGAGGAAGAATCGTATAAAACATAAAAAGAACTTTAGGATCAAGAGTAGATGCAACTTTCTATAAAACAAGGAACAATCATAAAAAATAATATTTATAATTAAAAAACTAGATTAATGAAAAAATGATTACAATATTACATATCCACCAATTCCACCTTCAGTTTCACTAATGTTATCCCTCGTACTATGGTCAAACTGCAAAAATATCACAGATACAACATTAAATATCAACACTAACAGTGAATCAAAACCAAAAATAGAATAACAATAAATCATTGAATCAATAACAAGTTAAAAGAAAAAAATAGCAGCAGCCACCAATCGCAATGAACTCTGAAGTCCATGAATCATGCCTTAAGTATAGTTATAGAGACCTTTCATTTGAGTGTCAAGAAATTTGCTAAGGTTTTGAAAAAGAAACAGCCTTGCCCATACATTTACTAGGAGACAATATGCCTATATCTATGTTGTGAGGGAAAGCCGACACATACCAATTACAAGATACATTGATATTACTTCTAATCAATAATTAGGAAGCCCATCTGAAATACATTTGATCAACAGAATGAATACTTTACAAGTGAAGTTTGTATTCCATGATTACTTTCAAGTTCAACATGTTAATCTACTGAAACATTATCCTGGATACTCTTCTTATATAGTGTCCCTTATATAATTAACTAGGTTATTTAAGCTATAGTGCTGTCTAAACACCACAAATTCACCATAAACTCTTCTCTCTTGCTTAGAAACAGAAATGAACTACAACAATTGCTACTAAATAGGATAGATTCCATGACAAATAGATCCTACTACATGAACATGCAGAACCAAATAGATTCACTAAAATGACAAGCCTAAAACATCACCTGTGCTGCGAAAGCATCTCATCACGAGTTTCCTGCTTCTTTTCAGTTCCATTGTCTGAAATCACTCCTTCCTGCACCTGCTCCTCAATTTTCTGGCTATCCTCCATTGGACCAATTCTAAAACAAATAAATAGATATTAACCAAAAATCACCAAAATTATCTTACAGTTATAAGAAATCATATGCAAACATCAACAAGAAAAGAATCGAAAGCAAACTAAGCATTGAAGTTAGAAAGGAAACAGTGAGGCTATACGCTATGCAACAAATTCTCAAAATTAGACAGTTAAACCTGGATCAACCAATGCCAAATTTTATTGAAAAAAAAAAGAACCACAAAAAAATAAATGGAAGATGCAATGAGTTTAGAAAGCAACAACAGAACAAAGATAAAGGAGAAGGGGAAAATTGAAACCACTGCTTGCAGCCACCGATGGGGAGGAAGTAGAAGAACCAACCTGACTTAGGCTCTATTCTTGGTGCTGTCCAGAGGCAGGCCGGCAGCAATGGCGGAGGCGCGGAGCAGAGGGAGGACGAGGAAGGGAGAGGGAGAGCAAAAGGCGCTGAGAGTTGAGAGGATTGGAGGCAAAGAGGCAAGAAGAGTTAGGGGCTGAGAGGGGCTGGGAGACACTGTTCGACGGGGCTGGGAGGGGCTGGGAGGTGCTGCTGGGAGGGTTAGGGTAATAGGATTTCTTTGAGTTGTGGCTGCGTGGGGACGTGGGGGTGGGGTAATGGGGAAGCTAGGTTTTCTGATGGGGGTGGGAAGGTGGGCCGTGGGGTAATGGGCTGCCTAATGGGTTGGGTTAACTGAAGGGTTTTTTAGGTTTTCTTTAGTTACCGGTTTGGTTTGGTTCGGTTAGGGTTTTTAGTGTCAGAACCGAAAACCGAACCGAACCGCATAAAAAACAGCAAAACATGAATTTTTCAGTTTTTCCGATTTTTGGTTTATTCGGTTCTCGATTTTTTTGATTCGGTTGATCGATTTTATTTGGTTCGGATCGATTTTGAACACCCCTATATACGCCCCCTCCCACCCCCCACACCCCCCCTTTCAACGTCCCCTGCACCCTTCCCATATATATATATATATATATTAATTATTTTTACTTCTCTTACTCTTTTATCCTTTTATTCTTCTTTTATCACACTATTTGTTTTTGTTTTCAGTTCTTCTTTGTTTGAGGACAAGCAAACCTTTAAGTTTGGTGTTGATGCTTTGCTTATGGATTTTCTGTTTATTTTTAATTTTTTATGGCACCAAAAGGGAGGCGAATCATCTTCACGAAGGAGCACAACCTGAAGAATAAAACGACCGCTAGGATAACTAAGGTAGTTGAGTTCCTTTCATTTTTTATTCCTCCCCTCTTTTTTTTATAATATGTTCCGGTTTTCTGCTATTTTTACTTTGTTTGTTGCATGATCCTTTATTAGTTAGAATCCTAGGTTTAGTTTAGTTTTCTCTTAATTGCTTTAAAAGATGTCTCACGTATTACTCACTGAGCTTGAATTCAAATAAAAAATACAGAAGTGATGTATTGCATGAGAAATTGAGTTAATTTTAAGAGTAGTCTTATTTACTTAGATGTGGTGGCAATACTTTTTGTTTTCTGAATGAATGCTTGAACAGTGCATATTTTTTATAGTGAAGTTTATGAATGTTAAAATTGTTGGCTCTTGAAAGAATGATGAAAAAAGAGAAATATTATTGATAATCTGAAAAATCATAAAATTGATTCTTGAAGCAAGAAAAAGTAGTGAAAAACACGAAGCTTGCGGAAAAAAAAATATAAAAATAATATATAAAATAAAGAAAAAGAAAGAAAAAAAAAAGCAAGTAGAAAAAGCCAATAACCCTTTAAACTAAAAGGCAAAGGGTAAAAAGGATCCGAGGCTTTGAGCATTAATGGAATAAAATCATGGCCTAAGCGGCTAAATCAAGCTGTCCTTAACCATGTGCTTGTGGCGTGAAGGTGTCAAGTGAAAAGCTTGAGACTGAGCAGTTAAATTCGTGGTCCAAAGCAAAACGAGTGTGCTTAAGAACTCTGGGCACCTCTAACTGGAGACTCTAGCAAAGCTGAGTCACAATCTGAAAAGGTTCACCCAGTTATGTGTTTGTGGTATTTATGTATCCGGTGGTAATACTGGAAAATTAAATGCTTAGGGTCACGGCCAAGACTCATAAAGTAGCTGTGTTCAAGAATCAACATACTGAACTAGGAGAATCAATAACACTATCTGAATTTTGAGTTCCTATGGATGCCAATCATTCTGAACTTCAAAGGATAAAGTGAGATGCCAAAACTATTCAGGATTGCAGTTGTAAACCCACTATAAGAAGAGACATGAGCTTAATCGAACTCTCATTCTCATGCAAATTCACATCCTAAGCTTATATTAGTTCTGGTTGCTTGAGGACAAGCAACAATTCAAGTTTGGTGTTGTGATGCGTGAGCATCTTTCCTATCGTTTCCTAGTGAATTTGCATCTAAATTGTTGAGTTTAATAAAGAATTAATTATCTTTTAGCCAATATGAATGTTACTTTGAATCTTGTACAATTCTCTTTATTTTAGGTAGCATTCAGCTAGATTTGATGGAGTTTCTACAGAAGAAGAGATGAAGGCGAATGATGCTGTCAATCCTGACCTCTCTGTACTCAAACCTGAATAATTCAAGCTACAGATATCCAATGGATGTGATTCTAGTGGCGTTGGAAAGCTAACTTTCAGAGCTTTCCAACGATATATAATAGTCCATACTTCTTCTCCAAACTCGCTGCCAAGGCTGCGCCTAACTTGAGATTTCTCAAGTTAGTCGCAAGACACAACAACAATACGCGAGATTGGTCCTGCCCACTTCAAGTTAGGCGCACTAAAGCCTAAGTTAGGCGCACTAAAGCCCAAGTTAGGCGCACTAAAGCCCAAGTTAGGCGCAACTTCACTCAACTAAACTCCAATTCATGCTGCCAAACCCAAGTTAGGCGTGGATCCTAGTGAAGTCAAGTGGTCCCCATCCATCAATTGAAGATTTGCTGATTGCTATAATTAATTCTAATTTAAATTCAAATTTTAAAAATAGAAAAAGATGTTATTTTAGTTTTAAAGATAGATTTTAAATTAATCAGGATTAGATATAAATAGGAGGATACCACCTCAACATTATTCCATTCAGAGACTTCCAATTCTATACAAATTTACATTCCATATTCCAGAGTTTTTCTCTTTGAACCATGAGCAACTAATCCTCCATTGTTAAGGTTAGGAGCTCTGTCTATTTATATGGATTGATTTTATTTGGTTTATCTATTTTAATTCATGTATGGATTTATAATTTAAGAATTATTTTCGCTCTTTATCTTATGAATTTGAGTGGAACGGAAGTATGACCCTCTTTCTATTTGAGTTCTTGTATAACTTGGAAAAGCTCTTTACTTGAACAACAGCTTGAAAACATATTCTCCTAAATTTTAATTATCTGGATTTAACGGGATACGTGATATATAATCCTTTTATTTTTGGATAATTAGAGTTTTTGTGGCATATAAACTGGAATTTGATCATGTAGCTTCTAATTGGAATTAATTGACCAAGAAATTGGCAGTTAATGAATTTTAGAGGAGACTAGAAAGTTCTAAGGAATTAGGGTCTAGTCACATATAGTTTGCTATAAATTAAATCCTACATAATTAAAATAGTTAGTAAGAAAAGTAAATCCGGAAAAATAGATAACTCTGAAGCCTTAACTGCCTTCTCAATATTTTATTCCCAACTTATTTATTTGCCTATCTTTAATATTCTAAATTTACTGTTAATGCTTTTAAACTTCCAAACACTATTTTTTGTTTGTCTAACTAAGCCTATCAAACACTATTGTTGCTTAATCCATCAATCCTCGTGGGATCGGCCCTTACTCATGTAAGGTATTACTTGGTACGACCCGGTGCACTTACCGGTTAGTCTGTGTTTAGAAAATCTGCACCAGCTACCATAAATAGTAGAGAGTAACCAAGGCTCAGAATTTGTATAACTAACTTTCATGTGAACAATTTGGTAACTATGACTGGGGACCTCTATCTTCCAAAGACTAGTATTCCAGAGGCACCAAATACCGCCAGAATGTCCTTTAGTCTCTCCAATAAAACTATCATCTAACCCAAACTTCTCCCATACCGATCTACCACAAGCACCACCTATATGCGTTTCAACCAGAATTAGAAAATTGACTTTATATTTCTTTCGCAAGTCTCTTATGAGGCTGGAGAAAGCTTTTTCCCCTGTCCCTCTGCAATTCCAAGCTAAAAAATTCATAAATAACAACACGAAGAAAGGAGGTCACAAGACCAGAGACCCTCAGCACATGGCTTTCGTTGTCGCACCCGAACTAGCCAGGTTAGTAAAATTTTGACCCTCCCGCCGGTGGAGGCTCCCTTTTGGCGGCAAAGTTTTCGATGGCTTGTCTGGTGGAGGATTTTCTTTATGACTTAGTTGTTTTCCCGCTCTCGTAGAAGCTTCACCCTGGTTGAAAAAGGAATTCTTCACTACGTGTGCCTCCATGAAATTCTCGGACTATATTTTAAAGTCTGTCAGTTGTAGTTGCTCTCTTTGAAGTATTTGCATACTCTCAAGAATCTCTGTTCCCTCACCACCATCTCAGAATTTCTTGATGTGGATGCACTTGGCTGAGCCACAACTAACGATCTCCTAATGTTAATGCCTTTTTTCAATCTCCTTTAATTTGGGCTTAGTTGGTTTCCAGTTTTTTGAGGCCCAAAATTAAAAGAGAGACCTTTCTTCTGAACTTGATTTTTTTCTGCGCCTAATTTTAGCACCCACTTCTGCTCTTATAATGTTGTCCCAATGGCTTTAGCTACTGACGGCTTTTCAACCTAGACCGGGTCTATTGGCCCACCTTCATTCATCACTGATTCCATAATTGGCCCAATAGGCATGAGGTTGTTTTGCTCATTAATGCATGCATTAATATCCTTTAAGATTTCCTCTTCCTTATCATCGTATAACACATTAAACCTTGAATCCTTATCCATGATTTGATTACCGTTACTATGAGATCCTTCCTTTACATGTACCAAAATCCTTGACTTGATTAAATTGTCTCTTAGCATGTTACGGCTTTTCTGGCTTCCTTCTATGGAATTTTTGGACCATCATCCAAGGCTAAAATTATGAAAATATTGATTATTACCCGATTTATTATCCGTAATCAGCTTATCCGTGATCTTCTCTTGTATCCCATGATTAGCGGCTTCTAAATCTCCCTTGGACACCACCTGTTTTTCTTGCGCCACCTCTGCTCAATGATCCTTCCCAGCTGCTGGTGTTTCCCTGCATAACTCTGACCGATGAGCATGGACCTCGCAATTGAAGCAAATGAGGTGGAAACCCTCGTATTCAATGTTAAGTGTACTATCGAGCACCGATATTCTCGATACCAGCTTTTTTGATAAGTCAATTTCCACACAAATCCTAGCGAAACGTCCCCTCGAGTGAATAGATGTGGCTTTATCAACTTTCAGCATAGTCCCGATGGCCGAGTCGACTCTCCATAAAAAGTGGTGATTGTATAGCTCAATAGGCAAATTTGGGATACAAATCCACACTGCAATCTTTTTCACTTGTTGCTCTGAGGATAAGAAAAACGGTCTCCATCTTTGTACTATCAAATAATATCCTGCCACTATCCATGGTCCTCAAGAAAGGCATGATAACAGTCTTCTTCTTCTGCAAAATGAACCAAGAAATAATCACGATCCATATCAATAACACTAATCTTACCTTTATTTTCCCAAGGACTTTGACAATAAGAGCAGCATGCCAAGGCTTGCACTATTCATCAAATTCCTCTTTCGATACTTTGATCTTTGGACAAGGATCAAAATATTTCTCCCTCTTCAATAAGTCTTCATCTTCTTTGTACCACTGATCTTCCAGATCTGATTCATTCTTATTGATAGTTTCATTTGAAAAGATATTATCTTTGTTCATCAAACCTAGTGTAGCCAAGAAGGACTCTTTATAAGATAACTTTGATTCCGTGACCTTCTTCATTGCATTATCGACAAAAATTTTCATGTTGATCCTCGACTGGTTAAGATCAGCATCTCACGCCTTAACTTTTTTTAGTATTACGTTGAACAAGTTCGAAGACTTGGGTAAAAACCTAAAAGAACTATTGTGGTTCTCCATTAGCACTAAAATATTAAGTTGATAATTAAAAATAATTAAAAAAAATAAATTCTTATGACCTTGAATATTTCTCATAGATATACTCTATTTAAATGTTAACAAGTGTAAAACAATAATATCCTACATATCTTAATAGCTCGTATATATAAGATGCAGACAAAGCTAAGAGTGCATAGAGCGAGCGAAAACCAAGTCTAGTTGTTCAAATTTTGATAGTAATTCAATTTGATATGTGAATTGACCTAAGAGAGTTTAATATTTTAAATTATGTAAATAACTCAATTTAATATCTCATCAATTAATTCAGTTTGACTTCCTAAATTTAAGGTCGTAATTCAATTTAGTACCTTATTAAGGTTGCGCCTGTTTGTACTTTGTAGAACATTCATGATGATCCAAAAGTAAAACAAAAGAAAAAAATTGGATAGACCATGTGGAATTCGGTGTGAACTGTGTAATAGACCAAACAAAAAATAAATATAAAAATTGAAAAGCATGCAAATACAATGAAATGAGGCAAACAATGTGGGTTGAGGAGGATGAATACCAAAGTGGGTGGCTGATAAAGAAGTAATCCCTGATGAGATGAGAAAGGTTTTTGAAAACCCATCCGGTATGATAAGGTTAGACAATTCGTATATTAACCATTAAAAAATAATAATTCATTTTTTATTTTTTTTATTAGAAGTATGAACTTTTTTGTGAAAATTTGATAAAAAATAAGAAAAAATACTTACGTGTGATGTAATTTATATGACTTGACTTTCATAAATTTTACGTGAATGATAATTATTTGATTGGGACTATTTAATTTATACATAATTATTAAAATGATGTCCCAATTAAATAGTTATCATTTCTCTGCAATGTTACTTTGATGATTGTATAGGTAATAAACAATCCCAATCAAATAGTTATCATTTCATGTAGGATAGATGAAAACCAAATCATACAAATTAACGTCATATGTAAATATTTTCTATCTTTTTTGTCTGAAATTCTCATAGAAGGACTCATGCGTCTAACAAAAAAAAATAGGAGCGATTGTCGTTTTCCAATCGTTAATATGCGGATTATCTAAATTAAAAAAAGATAGTGGCCGAAAAAAAAAATTTACTCTATTATTCTATAATAGGTTGCATTCTAGCGTTAATTATACTGATATAACGTATTTTGGCGTCAATATGTTTGCTTTTTTTCTATTTCTTATTTTAAAAAGTATTAATTTTAAATTATTATATGTGTTAATATTTACTAATTAATTATAGCAAAATTTGTTAATAATCATAATATTCTATATCATATCTTTTTAATAATTATAATGATTTTATCTTATATTTTCATAAATATTATTATATAGAGTGTTTTATTTATCATTTATGAGTATAAGTATATTGTTTTGTTTTGTTTTTCTCTTTTACTATTTCATACAATAATAATAATGTATTTTTTATTTTTTTTCTTGTTGAAATTGTATAAATTAGAATTTTATTATTCTTTTATGAATATAACTTTATTTTTTTTGTTTGCAGTAGAATTATTTTTTACGCAATCATTTATAATACATCACATTCATCATATTCTATTTTGAGTTATTTTCATCGATTCAAATGCTAATTAAAACATATTTTTTATCTCTAATGTTTTCAAAATTTTTTAAAAATATCTCTAACGTTTAATTTGTTTCAGTTTTGTCCTTAATATTTAAAATAAGTTTAATTTAATTTTATCCTTACTGTTAATTTGTTAACTGTCAATGGTTAATCAACATTTTATTTTTTAATTCTACCCTTAACTTTTATCATCATCATCTTTACTTTTCTCTTTCCATCGTTACCATCAATGTCACCCACTACTGCCCTTCACCACCATCATTATCTATCATCACCATTACTCCACCATTTCTTACGCTTCACAGCCTCCATCCACTATTAGCACAATTCACAATTTCTTATTAAACTCTATACTTTTGCCATCATCACACAGCCAGCTCCTACTAAGAATAACAACAATCACTCATAAACATAATTTAAAACAATTCAACTAGGTATCCTTTAAAAGTTGTATAATATTCAGTCTTTTATTACAATGATTTAAAAAAAAAACAATCGCATTTAAAAATTATAAATAGATTTAGTATCTTTTTAAAATTAAATACACATTCAAAATACAAACTAAATAAAACTAAAATTTAAAATTTTAATTTTAATTTTAAATTTCTGTTTCAGATTTAATATATTTAATTATTAATATATTATAATTTAAATACACATCCAAAAATCAAATTAGTTAGAATTCAAAATTTCGAATTTAAAATTCTAAAATAAATCTTAAATCATCTTAAATCACTAGTAAAATCTTCGCTCCGTAAAGATCCAGAGCTGCATCGCCTCTCCCTCCTCGTGGTCGTTTTCATCTTCCCCCGCGTTGGGCACTCCTATGTGACGATCTCCTCCTTCGGCGACGCGTTCCTCCCCGCGACGCGCACTTTCCCTGCGTACACCCTCGCGCCTCCTCCATCGATGGGCTCCTCTCCGTCCCTGGTCTCCTCCCTCGCGCCATGCACAACCGCCCCCTTCTCCCGCGCCTCCCCTTGTCTCTTCCCCCACGTCGCACTCCTTCTGTCTCTGGTATTTCTGCTTGCAAAATTCTAAAAAAATTTGGTTGAGTTCATTCATGAAGATATTATCCTTTTTTTTCGCTTAATAAAAAGTTCTATTTTTTTAAATTTATGTATAATATTGGAAGTGTCTGTGTTTTTTTTTTTAAATGTATTTGTGATTATAATTTTTTTTGCACTCATATGTTTGATTTGGGAGTTGTAATGTTAACCTAATTTGGATGTGTCAATACTTAATTTTGGATGTATTTATGTTGTTCATTATGTTCTTATGTACATATATAAGTTTTTTTACATGAGTTTTGGATGTGTTGATAAAATATTTAGAGTGCATTCTTATAATTTTGGATGTGTATTTGAGTTTAATTTTTTCTGTGTTCAATATGTAATTTAGAACTACAATGAGAATAATTTAGATGTGTTAATACATAATTTTGAATGGTTTATGTTGTTTATTTAATTTTAGATGTGTTTTTGACATGAATTTTGAATGTTTTGAATAAAAAAAATAATTGAAGTGAGTTTAATTGATTTTGAAAACTTCATTGATTTTTTAAAAATTAGTACACAAAAAATTGTTACGAATTTTATGGTTTAGTTTGCAAAAGATTAATGTATTGCAAGTGGTTACAAATTTTACGGTGATAAGTATTCAAAATAAAAGTGATTCCTTAAAAATAGGAAATATGATTAATTAAAAAATTAAAATAATAAAATATTAGATTTAAAGGCTGAATAAAGGCTGAATTTTGTTGTACAAGTAGCATTTTCCAATTTAAAATTAGATTCAACAACAGAAAATTATTATTTTAGAAAAGAAAATTTTTTTAACGAAGAGGATTTCAATAGGCTCTGATCTTGTAAAGAATGAGATTTGAATGAGAGAAAGACAATGCAGAGGAAGAAAAAGAGAAAAAAAGAGAAAAGAATAAGGAAGGAGGAGGCAACGGTGACGGAAGAGAGAGAAGACGTCGTCGTTAGAGAGAGAGAGAGAGAGAGAGAGAGAGAGAGAGAGAGAGAGAGAGTAACTACGTAGAAGTGGAGGTGGGATCCGTAAAGCAGATCTTGAAGGTGACACATAGAGGAGAACCAGTGACACAAAGGCAGAGGCGGCACCAGGAGGCAAATCCAAAAGAGGCGCAAAAGTGATAGTAGAAATGGGGGCGCAAAAGTGGTGGTGGAGGTAGCAGCGCAAAAGCAGAGGGAAGACGATGGTGGCAACACCATCAAACTAAAAGACGACGAGTAATCAGAGGCGGAGGGAGGAAAATGAGGCAAAGGTAGACGTATGAGGAGGAGGAAGCAAAGGCAAAGGTAGTGGCGGTGGCGTGTGGAGGGGACAACAGCAACGATGACCGACAGATGACGAGATGATGAAGATGAGGAGATGATGATGGTGGTCTGTTGCCATTGTTTCTGGATTTGGTTTTGAGAGAGACTAAGGCCGTAAGAGGTGGGAAGTGGATTCTCTCAATTTTTTCCTAAATTGTTTGGTAAAGTATGATTTTTCGCTATTCAATATCCTTTTTTACATGTTTTTTCTTAGTCCCACTTAAAGAGTATAAGATGAGAGATCACACTTTACCAAATAATTGAAAAAAAAATTGAGAAGATCTATTTCCTAAGGAGTAAGTTTGGGTAGAAAGAAAAGAGTGGATTTGGGGATAAAATTGAAAAATAAAATGTTGACTAACTATTGACGGTTAACAAATTAACGTTAACCGTAAGGATAAAAATAAAATTTATATCAAATATTAAGGGTAAAATTGAAATGAATTAAATATTAGGGGTATTTTTGAAAATGTTAGGGACAAAAAACATACTTTATTCTATTAATTATATGGATGTAAAAGTTCAAGGCAGAGACAATAAACTTTATTTGCCACTTCACATACATTTTTCTTTTCAATTATTTTTTAAAAAAGTATTATGTAATCAATCGTACTCAAATTAATATTTAATGATTATTTTTATTGGAATTTATCAATTATTCTAATATTTTATTTTATATCTTTTTAATAATATTATCATGATTTATTTTTTATATCTTAGTGAGTCAATAATCAATAATTCTAATTCTACAATGGATTACATTCTGACGCCAAACATACTAATGTGGTGCATTTTAGTGCTAGTTTTGATACTTCTCTCTTCGATCTCAACCATTTTTTAAAAAAGTATTATGTAATCAATTATAAATAAATTAATATTTAATAATGAATTATGTTAAAATTTGTTAATAATTCTAAAATTTTATTTCATATTTTTTTATAAATTATCATGATTCTTTCTTATATTTTCGTGAATCAATAATTTTAATATTTTATTATATACCTTTTAAAATTTATCACGTTCTTTTTTATATTTCTGTAAATATTATATATATTGTTTCATTTTATCATTTATGACCATAAATTTTAGAGTCAAATATGTTGATATGGCACGTTCATGTTGATGCTATTTTTAAAAAAAAAATATTATTATTAAATAATTATATTTATTAATATTTATTAATTAATTATAATGAGATTTATCAATAATTATAATATTTTGTATCATATATTTTTAATAATTATCTTGATTCTTATTTATATTTATATATATATATATATATATATATATATATATATATATATATATATATTGTTGGAAATAAGTAGTATGACCACAATCCAATCAATCATATGTCAAATAATTTGTTATTGTTATTATATTAAAATATAATAACATCCTTGATTAAATTTAGAGATTTATCATTATGATAGTGATCATAATATTGAGAGATAAATATTTTATAATTTAATCTAAATTGTTCTTGGTCATAGGATTATTAAAAAGGACATTAATAATCCGGAAAGATCAATATATATATAATGGTCTTCATTGGATGAAGATTAATAGATCTCATTTATTAAATTATATATATATATGGTGCATATAGAGATATGACCATTGAACTGACTCACTTTGAGAATTCCTAATGGTTATAATTACCGTATATTTGTCAATAGGATATTCTCAAGATGAACATAATAATAGAGTTTCCTTTGACCTGCGACTGTCATAGTAATTAACAATGTATTTATGGGATAAGTATGATTTTGGTTCCCAACATAGGGGCTGAAAATTTATTTCATCCCTCGACTTTTTTTCGCTCCAAAATGGTCCCCAAAGTTTCAGTTTGTTTTAAAATCGTCCTTTTTACCAATTATATTTTTTTTATTACCAAATTACCCTTTATTAAAAAAATTATAAAATAAAATAAATATAAAATAAATTAAAAAAAAAAGAAAAAAAGAAAGAAAGGGGGATACAGAAGCGGGGTGGGAGAAGGGGGGGACGAGAAAGAAAGAAAGGGGGGAGGGGGCCGAGAAAGGTGTTGGGGGGGGAGGGTGGAGGGGGAGAGAAGAGGGACGCCATGCCACCGCACCGCCGACCCTTCTTCTTCTTCTTCCCGCCGCACCGCCGACCCTTCTTCTTCTGCCGACCCTTCTTCTTCTTCTTCTTCCCGCCGCCCCGCCGACCCTCCTTCTTCTTCTTCTTCTTCTTCTTCTTCTTCTTCTTCTTCCCGCCGCCCGCCGACCACACCGCCGACCCCACCGCCACTTCTTCTTCTTCTTCTTCTTCTTCTTCTTCTTCCCCACCGCCGCACCGCCGCCCGCTGTCCGCTTCTTCTTCTTCTTCCCGCCGACACCACCGCCGAGCCGTTGTCCGCCGCCCGCCGCTTCTTCTTCTTCCTGATTATGGGTTCTTGATGATGATGATGATTTTCTGATTCTGAGTATTATTGTTGTTTGATTTTTCTGGATTTTCTGAATTCTGGGTTTTGATGAGGATGATGATGATGATGTTGATTTTTTGATGTTTTGGTTTTTCTGATTTTCTGATGTTGATTTTTCTGGATTTTCTGATGTTTTGGTGTGATGGATGCTGGTGATGGAGTGGCAGTAGATGGGGGGGGTGGTGGTGGTTGTTCTGATTTTGAGTTCTGATGGTGGTGGTGGTGGTGGTGGTGGTGGTGGTGGTTGTTCTGATTCTGAGTTTTGATGTTGATGATGGTGGTGGTGGTAGGTGGTGGTGCTGGTGGTTTGCATAATTTTGGGGAAGAAGGGAGAATTTTGGGGAAGAAGGGATAGGGGCATTTTGGTCCGAAGGACGGTTTTAAAACAAACTGAAACTTTGGGGACCATTTTGGAGCAAAAAAAAGTCGAGGGACGAAAAATATTTTCAGCTCCTACGTTAGGGACCAAAATCATACTTAACCCTGTATTTATTATACTTTGATTCCGGACACCTAATACCCTAGGGTGCTAGTTGAATGGATATTGGGTATAATTTAAATATTTGTAGAATTAATGATTAGTCAATAAGGAATCCGTCAACTCTCGGTAAAGAGTTTGAGCTCTATGATTATAATGACTGAGATGAATAAAACCTTGGCCAAGGGGATTGAATGAATGAAGAAATGAGTTTCTTAAGTCATTCACAGTTCATTATAATAATGGTAACAAGTTAGAGTTTGACAATTAAACCATACTCTAAGGGTTAACCAAGAGCTGGAAAGATGGAAGGAATTATACTTTGTTCTTCTAAGGTTCTTAGTAAAAATATATTACTTCATACTATCGGGTTGTTGAGGAGTGTTGCTAGACGCCAACCTTGATTAGTAAATTTAGTATGACTAATTTACTACCTGCTTAGTATTGAACCTATGGGGTCACACACTAACGAGTGTTCTAATCTTTGCTATAGAATTATTTAATTATTATTTTGATTTGATCAAATAAATAATTATATTAATTCAAATGGAATATTATTATATTCTTTGCTAGCACCAAGAATATAATAATAGTATGATAATTGAGAATATTATATGAGATTTGAGAATAATTAGTTATTCTATTTCTAAACTTGAATTCTAAATTTGGATGAGATCCTAACTGATTCTGTTTCAAATTGAGTTATGATATGATTCATAAATTTGAAAGATTTAAGTTTAAAATAACAAGATATGATTTAAATTTGAATTAAGAATCAAATTTAAAATCAGTAACAAATCTCATACTATATATATGTATGCCAAGAGTAGAGGAATGTGAAAGAGATGAGAATAAAACACAAGGGTTTTATTCCTTTACCTCTACACACATAAATGTATGTGAGCCTGATTCTTGGAGAAGAATTTAATGGCGTGCAAAGAGTTGCAAGAGGTTTCTCAATTTAGATCAGATGTCCATTGGTCAAGGAGTTGACAGCAAAGGTTGGTCTCGGTGTGGATACGCATAGCACCTTCGTACCATCGAAGGAGAAAGTGATTTTTACTAGCGTACTCAGGTATTTTAGATCTGATCTACTATCTATATATTATTGGAATAAAGTTTAAGCACAAAAATAGATCTTTAGGATTACTTTATTTTCTTTCGCTGCGTGTTATGAACACATGGTAATCCTTTAGTGGTATCAGAGCATTGGCTTTTTGTGTTTAAATTTTATTCCTATTTTCTTAAATTTGTGAATTAATAGGATTAATTCAAATTTTTTTTTAAGCATGCGATGCAGTTATTTCCATTGAGATGGTTTTCTAATAAATTAATAGTTAATTTATTTCAATTTTAATTATTTAATTGTGATTAAATTATCATTTTTTTAATTTAAAAGTTATATTTAAAATCAAATATTTTGTTTGATTTTTTTTATTTATTAAATTTTATTGTGATTTTGATCACAATAAAAGGAATAAGATGCAAAATATTTTTTATTTGTTTCTTATATATATAAGTGTATATATAAAGGTCAAATTTGATTTGATAATTTTTTAAAGCTAAACGTTAATACATGAAAAAATCAAATTTTGATTTGATTTATGTGTTTTGAACACTATAATATTAAAAATTAGTTTTTCTAATATTCTTAATTATAAAGAGCGGCCTGACAACCAGGAGTTTTATTTTCAAGATAATAATCAGTATATACATTTGATGTATTAAGGATTTAATTTTATATTTTTACCTAGACAACCTGGGAGTATAAAATTTAATCCATGAATACTGGTAGAAATATTCTAACAATGGAGATAAATCCTAAAAGTTGGGAGATTGTCAAAAAATAAATTTATCTCTTGTTTACAAGGAACAACCTGACAACCAGGAGACTTGTACTCAAAGATGGAATTTATTTATGCATATGATGATGTATAAGGAGAATTAATTTTATACTTGAACCTAGACAACCTAGGGGTATAAAATATAATTCAGTTAAATAATTGTCTGACAACCAGATAATTATTTGGGATTATAATTATATGTGATATAATTTAATCATGTTTATTTAGAATAGGTATGAGTAACAACTTGACAACCAAGGTACTCATTCACGATTCTAAATAATTTTGTCAGAAATATAGATTTCTTATTTACTTTCATATTTTAAATTTTTAAATATGTCTCCCTTTTGTGTGGCATACTTGAAAGTAATATATTGGCTAACATCTTAGAACTGTTCTCATGTATGAAAGGGTTATCATAGAGATGATAATTCTATTAAAATAATATTGTCCAATAAAATTGGTGATGGAATAGTCAGTACTTGTGAAGTATTTGAAATATTGCTTTACTGCAATATAGGTTGTTTTGACAACCATGATTTCTAATTTCAAAAGCATATACCCATTATTTATTATTAAACATCTTGAAAAGATGCATGATATCCAAAGCAGGATAGTGAGACTATCCAAAGATTTTATTTAAACTAGTGGGAGTATTGGGTAATATATTTTGAATTAAACAACTTTAGAAGTTGGAATGCCATTAGGCAAATGGCTTTTGCGAGAATTGTTCTTGTAAGTATTTTTAGAGATTTATTTTGTTACAAACAATTTATAATTTGCCTTAATATGATTAATGTTTGTGATCTTTTTGGAAAAGCTCAATATGAGTATTGAGGATGCGTATCAAAATTGCTCTTAAGGGTTGGTTTGACCAATAATAAATATATTGAGTATTTTTATTATAAGAGTTTCAAATAAAATCTCTAATTATCTAATTGATATTCTATTGAATAGAGAATGAGATTCTCTCCGTGCATAAATACTAATAATCTATGTACTCCATCATATTTAAAGAAACATGAAATTCGATTTAGCTGAGGATCACTGTTTGTTAAATATTTGGACTACATTTTAGAAATGTTGTTAAATTAACAAATTTTTCACTAAATCAATTTTTACCCATATGAGATATGGAAAAGGCATAAGCTGAAACTCAAGAGAATTAGAGTTTGGAGATGTCTTATATGTGTTAAGAGATTGCACAACAATAGAATTGATATTAGGTCCAATAAATGAGATTTATTGGTTACCCTAAAAAAATAATGAGATTATTTTTATCACTCTTCTTATGACAAAATGTGTGTAATAAGAGGTTAAATTCTTTTTTAGAAAATGGATTCCATCTTAAAGAAAGAGTAGGAGTACAATTACTTTTATTAGAATTGTATACTACTCAATAGAGGATATACTTTCTGCTGAAAGTATTAAAGGTTTGATCATCAAACTAACTATTTTAAAAAGTAGCCTATTTGTATAATGATACAATTCTATAAAGATAGATATAATGGTTACTTAGATTTTTTTTCATGTTCAATAAGGATTGTTCTTAAAATAAAATTATGCACTATTGTAGTGGGAGATTTCATGTTTTAAGAAAACGTGATAATTATGCAATAGGCATATTTTACAAAAGGTCAAGCACATGTGTTCAAGAGTTAAGGTGTTTAAGGTCAAAAAGAGTTTTGATAAACACAAATGTGCATTAAAATTATATACATGATTGATTGGCTCTAGTGCAAGTGGGAGATTATTAAGATAATAGTATGCCCAAGATCCAATCTATCATGATTGGCTCTCGTGCAAGTGGGAGATTGTTGGGAATAAGTAGTATGACCACAATCCAATCAATCATGTGTCAAATAATTTGTTATTGTTATTATATTAAAATATAGTAACGTCCTTGATTAAATTTAGAGATTTATCATTATGATAGTGATCATAATATTGAGAGATAAATCTTTTATAATTTAATCTAAATTGTTCTTGGTCATAGGATTATTAAAAAGGACATTAATAATCCGGAAAGATCAATATATATATAATGGCCTTCATTGGATGAAGATTAATAGATCTCATTTATTAAATTATATATATATATATGGTGCATATAGAGATATGACCATTGAACTGACTCACTTTGAGAATTCCTAATGGTTATAATTACCGTATATTTGTCAATAGGATATTCTCAAGATGAACATAATAATAGAGTTTCCTTTGACCTGCGACTGTCATAGTAATTAACAATGTATTTATTATACTTTGATTCCGGACACCTAATACCCTAGGGTGCTAGTTGAATGGATATTGGGTATAATTTAAATATTTGTAGAATTAATGATTAGTCAATAAGGAATCCGTCAACTCTCGGTAAAGAGTTTGAGCTCTATGATTATAATGACTGAGATGAATAAAACCTTGGCCAAGGGGATTGAATGAATGAAGAAATGAGTTTCTTAAGTTATTCACAGTTCATTATAATAATGGTAACAAGTTAGAGTTTGACAATTAAACCATACTCTAAGAGTTAACCAAGAGCTGGAAAGATGGAAGGAATTATACTTTGTTCTTCTAAGGTTCTTAGTAAAAATATATTACTTCATACTATCGGGTTGTTGAGGAGTGTTGCTAGACGCCAACCTTGATTAGTAAATTTAGTATGACTAATTTACTACCTGCTTAGTATTGAACCTATGGGGTCACACACTAACGAGTGTTCTAATCTTTGCTATAGAATTATTTAATTATTATTTTGATTTGATCAAATAAATAATTATATTAATTCAAATGGAATATTATTATATTCTTTGCTAGCACCAAGAATATAATAATAGTATGATAATTGAGAATATTATATGAGATTTGAGAATAATTAGTTATTCTATTTCTAAACTTGAATTCTAAATTTGGATGAGATCCTAACTGATTCTGTTTCAAATTGAGTTATGATATGATTCATAAAGTTGAAATATTTAAGTTTAAAATAACAAGATATGATTTAAATTTGAATTAAGAATCAAATTTAAAATCAGTAACAAATCTCATACTATATATATGTATGCCAAGAGTAGAGGAATGTGAAAGAGACGAGAATAAAACACAAGGGTTTTATTCCTTTACCTCTACACACATAAATGTATGTGAGCCTGATTCTTGGAGAAGAATTTAATGGCGTGCAAAGAGTTGCAAGAGGTTTCTCAATTTAGATCAGATGTCCATTGGTCAAGGAGTTGACAGCAAAGGTTGGTCTCGGTGTGGATACGCATAGCGCCTTCGTACCATCGAAGGAGAAAGTGATTTTTACTGGCGTACTCAGGTATTTTAGATCTGATCTACTATCTATATATTATTGGAATAAAGTTTAAGCACAAAATAGATCTTTAAGGATTACTTTTTTTTCTTCCGCTGCGTGTTATGAACACATGGTACTCCTACATATATATTAATAATTTTTTATTCTTTTTTATACAATATTTTGAATATAGTATATTTTTTATTTTTGTCTATTAAATTATCTGAATAATTAGAGAATTATTTGTCAATATTTTTAATAATATATTATTATTTTTACTATTCAAATCAATATTTTATTATTATTATTATTATTATTATTATTATTATTATTATTATTATTATTATTATTATTATTTCACAACATTTGGTGAATATATATAAAATTCACTTTAAAATATTTTAGTTCATTTCTTTTATAAACATTGAGTTATTTGTTTACGGTATACTATACTTTTTTTTATTAAATATATGTACTTTGTGAATTTCTTTATTTTATAGATTGTTTGGTATTAGTATAAATAACAATAATATATGAAGTTATTTTATATATAAATATATTCATGAATAATTTATTTTAGATGTATATTTTAGACACAAATATAAAGAAATAGACGTTTTTCTTGCATCACACAAATACATTTGCTAATTCAAATGTTTAAAGAATAATAGAATGTAAAAATATAGATAACTTGTAAAATACATATATGTTTATATCCTAACTTAATAAATAAAGTCAGACCCAATAAAAGTAAAAAGGGTAAAAAGGTCTATCAAGAATAGCAAATAAAGGAGCCAGCTCTACCTGCTTAAAAGTAAGTAATTATCTCTCCGAATTTCGTCTGCGATCTCTATCTTCACTAAAAGATTGATCCTAACAAATTTTCAAGAAAAAGGAAACTGTTATCCATTAAGAAAGATGAAACTACTCCAACAAAGGTGGTTATCGACTCTACTATAAATACGCTGACATCCCTCAGGTATAATTCACGTTCTAATCTACTAAAAACCTGCCTAAACCTCTTGCTAATTTAAGTATCGGGGTCTCTTGCAAGTACCACCCCCACCTTCTCACGAAGAACTTGGATAGACGGCATCTTCGTATCAACAAGTCAGACACTGTCATACAAAGAAATCTGGATTTCACGTTCAAACCCAAATTAACTTTTTAGATAACTCTCGAAATAATATGAATATAAATATAAATTTTAATTTATTTATTAAAAAATTCCTTTATATAATGAATGTTTTTTTGAATTATATTTTTTAATTTCAATAACTTATTAATTATTTTGTACTTGTTATACTCTCCATGTATTTATGAATAACAAATATCATAATCATGGAAAGAACATGTATTATTACTAATCAAGGGTATTTTTGTTTTTCCAATTTATAGAAATTTAATAAAATTTAATAATTATCTTAACAAGTAAATTCAACTTAACGAGTCAGTCAGTTTAAAAAAAAAGTAATGTAATTTAGTTAATAAAAATATAATTTTATAATTAAAATTTTGACCAATACATTTTTTCAAAAAAATAAATAAAAAAACAGCATTTCATATGTTACGTTTTTTTTTTTTAGATCCTAAGTTACACATTGGTATAATTTGAGGTCAACCACACGGAAAAAGAAAAAAAATTCAAACTTATTTATATACCCATTTATTTACTGATTCGTACCCATTCAATTGGACTGACATTATATTTTGGATACGCCCATATCCAAACTACACAATAACTACTAGATCAAAATCGAATAGCACTGCAATAGGAGAAAAATCCAATACTCAATTCAGATGAGGTATCAAGAATTTTGGATTAAGTAACGGGCACATCTTTCAAACATAAATAATGCTACATAGACAACCTAGGGATCACAAAGCACAGCGAATACGAACACATAACATAGCTCAAAAAATCGCTATCATAGTTAATTCTTAATCACGTACTGACTTAAATGTCGAAGTCCTTTTTGCAGGTTCTCTACACTGCTCGGACGAGAAAAGAATTTGCGGTGCAATACACAGGAGTAGGGCATTCCTGGACGCGCCTTCAGCTGCACCCGATCTATACCTCGGAGCCAAGTTCAAGACAAGAACATCTGGCGCACACCGTGGACCGAATTTTTTCAAGTTAACCCCCACGTACACTATATTCTATTATTTTTTGCAGGGTCATGGCCGACAACGGCGCGCCTCAAACCTCTCCGACTAATTACGAGCTGGTGGTTATGAATGCTACCCTCCTGGCTGAAGTCAAGCAAATGGCTGACCTTTTGGAAGCATCTCAAAACGGGAAGTCTAACACAGACGACCCTAAGAGCGTGACCTCAAACGGCACGCGACTTCAAGACTCGGGTTTCCAAGAGGTCATCCCACCAAAAGAAAAACTGACGATAGATAATTCCTTTTTGGAAGAAATCGTCAAGTTCCAAATGCCAAAGAATTTCGTTCTGCCTATGGCGCTCAAGCCATATGAAGGATTTGAAGATTCCCATATTCATATTAAGAAGTTCCAATCCATGATGTTCTTTAACAGTGCTTCTAACCTTATACTATGTCAATCTTTTTCAACTTTTTTAGATGGTGCTGCTTTACTTTGGTTTTCTAAGATTTTTGCAGCACTACAAGAATTTCACAAATTAGCGACGAATTTTTGTGAGAAATATTTTTTGTCACTAATCCATCACTAACTTGCGAGGAATTAGTGACACACTAACGACAAAATTAATGAGCGGTCACAAAATATTCGAACTTGAAAAAAGTGACTGATTAGCGAGAGATTTACGCGTAAGTTTATTTCTCGCAGATTGACTTTTGTAGCTAAAAAAAGAGCGGAAAAAATTTCCTCGCTAATTTGTCACAAATTAATTAGCGAGTGACAATGTTCTAGCAAATCAGTCACTTAGCGGTTCAATCGAATAAAAGTAAAGTAGTGAGTGATATTATTGTCACTATTCCGTCGCAAGTGTTTGATATACAATTAGCGAGAAATAATTCACATACTAATTTGTCGCTAAATAAACTTTGTGTGAAAAGGCGAATTAGTGAGGAACAATGTTACTAGCTAATCTGTCACAAAGACTTGAAATACATTTTGCGATGGACAAATTCCTAACTAATTTGTCACCAAAGTTTTTATTTTTAGCGAGCAACTAGTTTCTCGCTAATTTGTCGCATAATATAGTAAATTCAAAATTAGGCTAGCGACAGAAAACAGTTGTCGCTAATGAGTCGCTAAAGTGGAAATATGGATATTGAGTGCCTAGGACCTAAGTAGCGAGAAATTTGCGACCGTTTAACAACTGACACACTTCATTCACTGATTTCAAGTCGCTGATTAGCAGGCGAAATATATTTGTCGCTAAGTTGTCGCAAGTTTAATTTAGCGAATGACTTGGCAACAGCAATACTGTCACAAAGCAAAAGCTATATCCTACCTATTTTGTAGCAAATTACTCGCTAATCTCGTTGGAAATCCGTCACAGAGTTATAACAAATCCAAAGCTCACAGAGAAAATGTTAGAAGTAACTCGTCGCAATTGATTCACTAAACAAAAGCTTATTTAGTGAGGAATTAGCGACCGCTTAACAACTGATAGCTTTTCCTCACTTATTTCATGTTGCTACTAATTTGTGAGGAAACACGTTAGTCCTTATTCTGTCACTATTTTAACTAGCAGCTAACGTGCCTGTTCAGCCGCTTTTCTATTGAGTTTAAGAAATTAAATTTTTATTTTTATTTTTAAAATTATAAATTTAATATTAATAATTAAAAATAAATTATAAAAAATAAAATACCTAAGTTATTTAATATGTAAAATGTATGAAATAAATAAATTTAATTTAGAAAACAAGATTAAAAAAATATTTTGTTGTTATTATGTATAACAAAGTCAATATAAACACTTACTAATATTATATAAAGATTAGTTATATATAAATGTTATTAAATTTATTTATTTTCTCAATCATGTTTAATTAGAAGCAATTTTAAAAATTTATATTCCTATCATTCTTTATCTCCATCAATAATACTAATAAATAAAAAAATGTATTTTAAAAAATCTTATCTTGAACATCTTTAATTTTTTTTAATTTTATTATTTTTTAAAATTATTAATTTGTATTTTTATTATATCATCTTATCATATTATACACTATCCTTTTCTCTTATAATTTTTTATAGAAAAATGCTAGGGGGCCAGCAATTTTTGTGATTTGTAGCCATCAAATAGCCATCAATGATGGTTTTAATGGTATGAGATTGGTGTGAGATTTCATCCAATGACTCACTTTTCATTTTATTAGGTTAAGCTTGGCTAAAATAAAAAAATAATGAGGTTTATTTTAGCATGGCGACAAAATTAGTATTCTAACTAATATTCTAGGAAACATTAGCGACATACTCATTATTGATGATGGTGACAAATTAAATATTCCATTGCGACTGAAATATTTGTGAGATACCTATCGGTTTGTTAGTAGCTTAAAAGGAATCTGCGATGAATTTTTGTGATAATATTACAACTAATTGACTACATATTATTTTCTAGTAAGTTAGCGACTACTTTGTAACTTTATTTTCTCATTTAGAATAGTTTTGGTTTAGTGACAAAATTCCTACAGATTTGATTAAGGATTTTCAAAATTAGCTATAGATTTGTTACAAAATGTGACAGATTTGCAATCATATTAGCGGACAACTTGCGACGAGTTAGGTTCGAAAAAATTCCTCGCTAATTAGCATCACCTAAGCATTCCATTTTGTCTACGAAGTTAGCTTGCATTTAGCGATGAGTCTACTGCAGTAGAGTTTGTCGCTAATTAGCGACTACCATTTAGTCTATTTTTTCTATGGAATTAGCTTTTACTTTAGTGATGGATTTGCGACTATCTATTCGGTAGCTAAAAAACTTTCCGATGAATTAGCGACTGTTGTGTTTGCCTCACTGATCTGCGACTTGTATTTAGCGACGAAAGCATTAGTTGCTAGGCAGTAACTAATCCGTCACAAATTCTATTTTGCATCAGATTAGCGACGATTTTACGACTCTTTTTGTAGTAGCTAATTGGCCATATTCTTGTAGTGCAGGTTCAATCTCTTACTTTGAAGAATTAGCGAGATCCTTCATAGACTACTTTACAGCTTCAAGAATATACGTGCACGGATTCGATTACCTCGGCACTATCAAGCAAGGTCCACATGAGAGCTTGAAGGACTATATGACGAGGTTCGCCAAAGTGACGATGGAAATCCCGGACCTCAATCCTGAGATGCATCTGCACGCATTGAAGAGCAGCCTCAGTCCCGAGAAGTTCCAGGAGACCATCGTTGTTACCAAGCCGAAAACATTAGTAAAATTCTGAGAGAAAGCTGCGGGACAAATGGAGATCAAGGAACTCTGTGAATCTCAGCGGACAGAGAAGCAACAACCCCGTCGAGATGAAGAAAGACCACCAAGGTCTCACCCAAGAAAGGAGCTCAAAAAAACTTTCAAGCTTACTCCGAATTTTGACTCCTACACCAAATTTAATACAAAAAGGGAAGACATAATCAAGGAGATCCTTCACAACAAGCTTATAAAACCGTCGACTAAAGCAGGCAGTTACCAAGGCCAAAAGTATGTGGATAAAACCAAGCACTGTGCGTTTCATCAGAAGTTCAGCCATACCACAGATGAATGCGTGGTGGCCAAAGATTTACTAGAGAGACTGGCACGGCAAGAACTTTTGGATAAATACATCAGCAGACGAATGCAACAGGACACATCAACCTCGGTAGGAACAGAAAATCAAGCAACGAACACCGAAAAGGACTAATGGTAGCATAATCAATCTCATCTAAGAAGATTATCAATTACATATCAGGAGGATTTGCATGTGGAGGAGACACAAGCTCGGCCAGGAAAATAAGTTACTGAACCACGCTAACACTACAAAGTAACATACCAACAAAAGGATCTACCATCCCCATTCCGGAGATCACATTTACAAACACGAACTTCGGATCCAAAACTCCTAATTTCGATGATCCAGTAGTTATCTCAGTGGCAACAGGAGACTTATTGATTTGAAAAGTTTTGTTAGACCCGGGAAGTAGTGCCGACGTCATGTTCTTATCCACATTCAAGAAGATGAAACTAAATAACAAAGTGTTGCAACCATCCTCGGACAAATTGGTCGGATTTTTCGGGGAAAGAATCCCCGTAACAGGTTATGTCTGGGTGAGGACAACCTTAGGGGAATATCCTCACTCAAGGACTTTAGATATCCAGTATTTAATTGTTGATTGCTTTAGTCCTTATAATATTATCTTAGGAATACCATCTTTAAATGCTTTCAGGGCTATAGTCTCCACAATTCACTTGTGCGTCAAGTTTTGTACACAGGATGGAACTATAGCAATAGTACATTCAGATAGAAAGGAAGTAACGCAATGTTACAATGCAGGTCTTAAGATGAAGCAGACACTGATACCAAGGATAAATTCGGTCTACAATACCAATGATATACCAGATCTAGCCGAGCTGGATCCTCGGACCAATCATGAGCAACGACCTACCCTAACAGATGACTTGAGCAAGGTAAGCATTTCCAATAATAAGAATCAGAACACTAACATCGGTTCTGCTTTATCTGTAGGGTACACGAAGCAAATCACTGACTTACTCCAGGCAAATGCCGACCTGTTCTCTTGGAGCCCTGCTGACATGCCAGGATTAAACCCAGAAGCCATATGCCAGATACTCGCTTTGGATCCTAAAGCTCGTCTGGTGAAACAGAAGAAAAGATACTCAGGACAGGAAAAAATAGATGCGGCCGTCAGAGAAACACAAAAGCTATTAAGCGCGGGTTTCGTTCGAGAAATCCGCTTCACATCCTAGCTGGCGAATGGGGTAATGGTCAAAAAGAATTCTGGGAAATGGCGAATGCGTGTGGACTTCACTGACCTAAACAAGGCATGCCCAAAAGGCTCTTATTCATTGCCATGCATTGATAAGCTCGTCGACAATACATCTGGTTACAAAATACTAAGCTTCATGGATGCATATTCGAGCTATAACCAGATACTCGTGCACCCTTCGGATGAGGACAAGACGGCCTTCATAACTGACCATGAAAATTTTTGCTACAAAGTCATGCCTTTCGGCCTCAAGAACGTGGGCGCTACCTACCAACGCCTGAAGGACAAGGTATTTTAGAACCAGATCGGGTAGAATATGGAAGTGTACGTAGACGATATGGTCATCAAATCAGAGACCGAAGAAAAACACATGTCCGATCTCAAAGAGGTATTTGAGCAACTAAGAAAGTACAACATGTGGTTAAACCCTAAGAAATGCGCCTTCGGGGTACAAGGAGGGAAGTTCCTAGGATTCATGTTAACTCACAAAGGAATCGAAGCAAACCCCGACAAGTGTAAAGCAATCATAGAGATGAAATCGCCAACCCATTTTTTCAACACAATACGGAAGTCAAACAAATTTGAATGGTCGGATAAGTGTGAGACAGCCTTCGCCGAGTTCAAACAAATTCTATCATCACCCCGATATTGACAAGACCAACACATGGTAACCCACTCTATTTATACCTTTCAGTTTCTGCTAACTCAATTTCATATGTACTTGTCACAGAAGCAGGTCAAGAGCAGCACCCGGTCTACTTTATCAGTAAGATTTTACAAAACGCGGAAACAAGATACCCTACCATTGAAAAGCTAGCCTATGCTCTGGTAGTTACAGCGTGATGCCTAAGACATTATTTCCAAAGCTACAAGGTTGTGGTACGAACTAATCAACCGCTGCGACAAGTGTTAACACGACCCGTCCTTGCAGGAAGATTGAGAAAATGGTCCATAGAGTTGTCTGAACACGATATCGATTACCAAGCTCGAGGTTCAATAAAATCTCAAGTACTGGCTGATTTCGTCGCAGAATTCACCTCACTAGGCGAGATTTATTCAGAATGGGAGTTATATATGGATGGTGCTGCAAACGAAGACGGTAGGGGCAAATGTTAAATATTGTTCTAATAAAGGTTCACTTTCCTGAAAAATGCCATTTACCTGTTGAACGATGAGGAGGGAGTCACAATAGACTTCGATGTGTTGAATTTTGCTCTCTTTGGCTAGTCGTAGGCCAGCCAGAAGTGCTTCTTACTCGGATTGATTATTGCTTACTGTAAACATGTATTTTATTGATTGCTCGGTTGAGACTCCTTCGGTCTTTGAGAACAATACGACATTTAATTTAATAATTCCAAAATTTTCAAATCACACATATTCATCAGAGTGAAAACAATAGAGCTGGTATATTATCCAAATTAGCTACTTCAAGAAAAATAAACACACTATTGGAATTGTCACAAATAACCCTGGAACAACCTAGTATAGACAACAATTGTGTGCTGAGTTTGTCACAGGTAGAAGACTAGAGAACTCAATATGTCAATTTTTTGAAAAATGGAACAATACCAAAAACGGAGAGAAATCTGAAGGTATTCAAGAAAAAAGCAAGCTACTTTACCATCATTGGAAACGACCTCTATAGACGGGATTTTTCTCGGCCTCTGCTGAAGTGCTTAGGGGATGAAGATGCCGCCCTAGCAATGTCAGAAGCACACGAAGGCATCTGTGGCACACACATAGGGGGCCGAAGCCTGCCAGCAAAGTTATTAAGAGCAATGTATTACTAGCCGACCTTAAAGAAAGATTGCCTGGCGAAGGTCAAGCAGTGTGACAACTGTCAAAAGTGCGCCCCGGTAATACATAACCCAGCTGAGATGTTACACACATCCGAAGTCGGATGGCCATTCCATAGATGGGGGGGCTAGATATACTCTGTCCTTTTCCAATATCACAAGGCCAGATAAAATTTCTACTTATAGCAATCGACTACTTTACAAAATGGATAGAAGCTCAACTGCTTGCCAGAATAACGGCAAAAAAGGTACAAAGTTTCATTTGGAAATTTATCATATGCCGATATGGATTGCCCATGGATATTGTTACTGATAATGGTAGACAATTTGCTGACAAGAAAATAGCGTCCTTTTTACAAAATCTAAACATCAAGCACCATTTTTCATCGGTCGAGCACCCTCAAACCAACGGGCTCGCCGAGGCAGCTATCAAGGTTATTTTGCAGGCATTAAAGAAAAAGTTAACTTTAGCTAAAGCTCAGTGGGCTGAACTCATGCCAGAGATACTCTGAGGATACAATACAACCCAACAAAGCTCGACCAAGGAAATGCCTTTCAAGTTAGTGTTCAGAGCCGATGCCATGATCCTAGTAGAAATATCCCAAGGATCAATCAGAGCTGATCACTTCGACGAGGATACGAATAATCAAATGAGAAGTGCCGAGATGGATATAATAGACGAAGAACGGCAAGAATCGAGGATACGGCAGGAATACAACAAGAAAGTTAGACCTCATCCATTACAACAAGGAGATCTCGTCCCCAGGCGTCTTGAAGATGTCCGAAGACCGCCAAGACAGGGCAAACTCGCCGCAAATTGGGAAGACCCCTACCGAATTTCACAAGTGCATGGCCGAGGTGCATACTCTCTAGAAGCCCTGGAAGGGATCGATTTACCGAACACTTGGAATATTTCCTCATTGCGACTGTATCATACCTGACTACCTATAAATATTTGAAGCTCGAAAGGTACTCCTTTTCCTACCACCGAGGTTTTTCTCTTACAGGGTTTTACTCGGGGAGGTTTTAACGAGGCCGACCACTTCAAAATCTATCAAACACTATTCAGTTAATCAATGCAAACATTTCATATAAACAAGCATTTTATGTTCTAAACAGTATCCATGCAACTAGCTTAGCAACAAAACGTGTTGCAGATACATATACGATTATGGTTGTTTTTCATCAAAAAGTTCAACCAAAAGTCTAATTCTCAAACAAAATACATACTAAAAATCAAATTCATTTAACTGCATCTGCAGTTTCATGCTATACTCCCCCCCCCCAAGGTTCATCATCAACTAATTGACCATTCACAACGATCTTAGTGACATCAAAACCACTAACGTCAAGATCAAGAGCAAAAATGCCAATTTGACTCAATGCACGATTGAACCCACCGGCAAACATCTCTAGCCCTTCATCTTCCAGCTCATGAACCCGAGATGTTAGTTTCCCCTTCTCGAGGTCTGCCTCCTTTAGCTGACCTTGTAGAGATCGGATTTGATCTTGCAAGCTTTCAATTTCAGTCTCCATATCCTTCATTTTTTTGTCAGATCAATGACCACTCCCTCTCTCTCCGCAACTGACTTCTCCAGTTTTTCAATCTTGTCCTTTTCAACCTTCTCTTCAGCACCAAGCAACTCTGTAGTTCGGCCAACACAGAGCAATCTCGTAGCAAGAATCTAACAAAGATACACACTTCATTAGCCAGGAAACCCAACCAAAATATCATGTAAATCAAATATGATAACATATACCTGTATATATTGACTGACCACTTCCTTTCTGACGTCCTTCAAGAGTTGAATGTCATTTGGGTTCTGAGCAACCCTATCAGCAAGAGCACCAGATGGGAATCGATCACTCCAGATCGATTCCACAGCACCGCCAGCCATGAAACCATGAAGACGCGATTGCTTCTTCACTCCGCTCTTAACCCCGAATTCGAATACTATGTCTACTCCAGACAAGATCTCTAAGGGCGGACTCCAGATTTTTCCTTTTTCCTCCTCGTGAGTGTGCACTAGATTGTGCAACATCAGCACCCGCGTCCTTGACAACTTTTTCAACAGAAGTTTCACCACTTCCTTTCTTTTTCTGGTCAAGAAAACTCCTCATCCTCACCGAGGATAAACTCGACACTTTCCCACCTGCACAAACGAAACACACAAAATTAAGTCATCCACATATAAGCAGTCCAAAAAGCAAAGCAGGAATGTACAGAGCCCTCACCAATATAACTACTCAATCCATCAATTTCATTTTCAAATTTCAGAACTTCAGAAATACACAACAATTTCCTGGCAGAAAAACACTCAATAAGATAATCTAAGAACAAGTCTTCTTTCTTGGACCTCTTAAAGACATCCAGAACCTGCATAGGTTCAGGACACCAGAAAAGGGGGAACTTCTTGCCCAATTCATCATCCAAGAAAAAAGGATACTCCTTTTGACAGGAGCAAACCTTTACAAACATTTCTTTAAAATTTTTAAAAGAGGATTTGTACAACACAAACAAGGAACGGCCTGGATAACTACTCAAATTTATCCAAAGACCTTTCCGGACACCCTTCGCTTGGAACAACGAAAAGAAAATTTCCAAAGAAGGTTCATATTGCAGAAAACCCAACAAGCACTCAAAGGCTCGAAGGAAAGCCCATGAGTTAGGATGGAGTTGGGATGGAACACAAGTTAGCTGTGTTAAAACCATGCACTCGAAATTAGTAAAAGGGAGCTTGACATTCAACTCAGTGAAAACACAGGTATATACATAAAAGTTCAATCCCCTCTTTTTTCACAAACCATCTCCTCCCCATTACAAGAAAGTAACTCGACCCCACACCCAGAACCCTCCCGAATCCATCTAGCAGCATTAAGCGAAGCTAACATTTTAGGATTCTAAAAAAGGGACGCGCGACACTTGACGTCTGTGTGGACCCATTCGTAGAGGTCATCTTTGATCTCCACCACTTTGTCTTCTGGTTTTTTCATGACCAACACAGTGAAGAAAGAGACACGAGAGAACAAGGGAGAAACACTAACCTTTAGTTGCTATCCTTTTTCGAATTATTACAATGAAAAAGTTGCTCCAAACTAAAGAGGTTTCGAAGTAAACACTATCATACAATTACAATTGCAAATAATCCCTGACCGTTAGATCAAGAAAACGGTTCACTGCCCACGCTTGCCTCGATAATAGACCCCGCTAACATCCATTACAAACGTCCCTTCAGGACTCCACTACCAATAAATGTGCAACCCTTATTAAATGCCAAAAACAATATTACTTCAATAGTCGAAACCTCGTTGAGCTTGGGGGCTCGCATATAAATAAAAAGGGTATAACGTCGGTCATACAGACAAAAAGCTCAACTAGCTTCCGACAATAGCAAGTCAAACTTAGGGGTTGTGATCCATACCCATTCAATCGAACCGACGTTATACTCTGAATACGCCCATATCCAAACTACACAACAACTACTAGGTCAAAATTGGATAGCGCCGCAATAGGAGAAAAATCCAATACTCAGTTCGGATGAGATACCAGGAATCTCAGATTAAGTAACGGGCACATCTTTCAAACATAAATAGCGCTACATAGACAATCTAGGGATCACAAGGCACAACAAATACGAACACATGACAGCTCAAAAAGTTGCTATTATAATTAATTCTTGATCGCGTATTGACTTAAGCGTCGGAGTTTTTTTTTTACAAATTCTCCACACTGCTCGGACGAAAAAGGAATTCGCGGTGCAGTACACAGGAGCAAGGCATTCTTGGACGCGCCTTCAATTGCATCTGATCTATGCCTCGGAGCCAAGTTCTAGACAAGAACATTTACATTTCTCAATTTTAAAATATTTATCTTATTTATAACTAATTCTTCAAAATTCCTTCGTATTATGGATTAAATAATCTATATCATATAGGGATGAAATTATAATTTTTCAACATCAATTTTTGCTTTCCTCTCACCTTTTCATTAATTTTTATTCTATATATTTTCTGCCTGCAAAAGTTACCAATGAGCCCATAAAACTCTTCCTCTTTTTCCTCTCTATTTCTTTCCTTTGCCAAAAAAGACATTAAGGAGAATATATTTTGGGATAAGAATCAAACAAGATGCAATGAGGTTAGCATCAAAAGTTATGAATATCTGAAACACAAAATTCACACTACATGAATTTGGTGTTCTTTTAATTAATTTAAGTCATGCGGCCGAAGTTCATTGAATACAAAACAATTGAATCATATGTTGACAACAAAGCTTTATCATATTTACACTGCTGAAGGAAACATTTCTTCATTCAAATGAGTTATTAATATGAACATTTTTTAGTCCAACGATATATCATATGAGCTGTGAACTATCAATGTACCTCAGTATTTCAGAGCCAGTTTCAGCAACCCAATTCACTGCAGTGCCAAAGAATAGCTCCCAAAACCACAGATCCAATGCTAACACTGATGAAAAGATGAGCAATGCCAACGTCTGATAACGGTTCAACGGCCAGCCTGAGGCTTCTGCCATTGCCTTCAGAAATGGAAATGAACTAGTGTTTAGGTCCCTTTTCCTTATGGACCATGCTGTTATCCATTGCACACTAGATGGCACTAAATCAAACTCTTCCCTTAGTCTCCTCCCTAGATCCGGCATGTGGCCGCCTCCATAAAGAATTGCGATCCTATTGTGTCCCTCATCCATTGCTGCTCTAAGGGTATCTACTGCGACCTTGTTTCGCTCACCAATTATGACTGATTTCTCCTCCACATCTGCTGTCACCTGTGTGAACCTACACAAACAACAGTTTTAAGTTCAGATAACAGATGACGGTTGCATTTTGTGAACAAACTCGACCACCAATATAAAACTTCGTTGAATCTTATCATAGAATATCTACCTCACTTAGCAAGACAAGGCGTATTTGTTGTTCATATATACATGCACTCATCTATTGGTGCAAGATTTGGGATGATCAACACAGAAACTAAAGAGTATGCTAGAGACTTAGAAACCTACAAGAGCAAGATTGAAAAGAGAGACGGAACAAAAGAAATAAATGACAGAAACTTACTCAGATGTTAGTCTCTTTGCAAGGAAGACCTTCATTGCAGCACCAAAGTCAAGCCTTGACAATGCCTCGATTTCGGGATAATCTGATGCTTGACTTCCTACATCAGCACAAACGCCTCCAATGATGAGAAGGCCAACAAGTGGCATCGGAAGTACACGTGAAGCCCATAAAAGCTTGGATCTCAATGGGTCAAGATCTTCCGGGATAGAAGGCTGCAATATTGCCTTTGTAGATTTGAGGGTCATGTCTCTTGCAAAAGAAAATAAGCTTTCACCTTTTTCTAACTGAAAATAAACAGGAAGAAAAATCATATCAACAAACATACACAAAGCACCAATTGCAGTGTACAGAATCCTTCAGATCAGCCCTCAAAATGTGTATATGGCATTGAATTGAGCAATAAAAATTAGCAGCTTAAGACCTGAAGTAATTTGAAGGTCTCATAATCAAGATCTGCATGGTACCAATTGGCAGCCTGGTAATTGAGGCAGTCTAATTGGAAATCAAGCGTAAGGATTCGAGCCATTTGGCGTTGGATGCATCCCAAAATGTTAAAACCCCTGCGCGAACTTCTTAACCTTTTTGAAGCAGTAGGGTTTCTTCTGTTCTCTAAAGCTTCCCTGCTAGTCACCATTTCATAGAGGACACAATCATATGATTCAAGTTCCTTCTGGAGGGCCAGAAAATACCTTACAATCATAACAAATTAAGTCAGTTCAATGAATCACTTGCAATTATCATTTGCATAAAAGTAGCAATGCATACTACCACTCAAATGCATGCAGCAAGTAATTTTGTCATGCTGTCTTGTGATACACCTTAAGGTACATATTGTATCCTTCAATCACACTCTAGAAATTAACATATTTGGGTGAAAAGAAAACAGCATCCAGACTCCAGCAACATTTTGAACTAGTCAATAACCTATAAGCTTAAGTTAGTACTTTTTCAGCACAGATAGCTTGGTTTTGTCATCTAATTATATGCTACTAAAAGTTGAGTTAGTAATTGTCAGAGTTAAGCAATTTTGCTAAAGTGTAAATTAACATCAAATTTAATTCCAAACATAAGATTAGTTCACATTGGCATTCACAGAGCAAAAGTTCCAATCTCAATCTTCCTCAGTTCCCCTAATGCCTTATCATCAACAGAACCACCCTAATTTTCCCACTTCCCTTTCCAATTCTTCATTCCTAGCAACTACTAAAACCGCCATTATAAGCTGTTTCTGATAACTATCAAAATCACAAAAGAAGAATATGAAAAGAAGGCAACGCGTACTCTTCATCAGCGATGTGAATTGTGGAAACCAAATCAACCTACACCAAAAGAAACACAGAAAACCCAATTGAGAGAAAGCGATAAAGATGCAAACTTTGAACACCCCAGGAGGGAAAAGAATGAAGGTTGAAAGGTGGAAGCACCTGAAGGAAAGGGCGCAAAAGGTTCCAAGGGAACTTCTTTCTGTAGCTGACAACAGCTGTTTGAAGCTCACCACTGCCACCATCAACACCACGCTTGAACCTCATGAAATCCGCGATGGAATTGTTGTTTAGGAACTGTTCCGGTGACCCATCTTCGTGGAGGACTTGGCTTGAAGCAGAGGCGGAGGAAGAGACTGGGAAGGTGGAAGAGAATGATGAAAAGGGTTTTCTTCTTGGGAACCAAACAAGACGCTGTTGTTTGAAAGAGGAGCGGAAGGGTCTTGTTCGGGTGGGAGTGGAAGTGGAAGGTGAATCCGAGTTTGAAGGCAGTGAAGGTGAAGAAGAGATTATGGAGATTGAAGTTAGCACCATGCTTCTCTCTTCTATCACCAGAGACAGAGAGAGAGAGATTGGGGTGTTTGGATAACCCGGTGTAAAAACGAACGCTTAGATTTTTGTTCTGGTTGCGGTTATGGTTATGGTTCAGTTTGAGTAACACTGATACTTTGGTTTGGAGTTGGTGATTTGCTATGCTGTTCAACCTTAACTCATGTATCTTATGATAGAATATTAAGGAAAAATGGTATTTTACATATTTATGAGTTGAATTATCTAAATTTGTCTTTTATTTTTAAATTCTAACAAAACTTTAGAGGATAATTTGAATAATTCACTTTCAATTATTAGTTGTTAGATTAATTTTAGCTGTTAAAATGGTATATTTTTAAGAGAAGTCTTGGGCTAATAACTTTTGTGTTTTGTAGCTAACACTTAACCATCAAAAGAAAAGTAACTAAGTAAGTGATCTTCTACCATTGGATGTAATCTCACACCATTAAAAACACTGTTGATGGCCAATTGATAGTTACAAAACACAAAAATTGCTGGCCCTAGCACTCCTCATAATTATGTTATTTTTTTATCTTAATTATCTTATAATAAAATTTATTAAAAATTTATTTATTTAACAAATATATTAAAACTTTAATTGAAATCGATAAAAGAACCAAATATCAAATAGAAATCATTTTTAAAAAATAAAAAATTTATTAAAAATTTTAAAATTCGTTGAGAACAATTTAAATATTAACTCAAAATTTTCGGTGGAACATCTTTTATCCTTTAAAACATAATCTAAACCTACAAACATATATAGTTGTACAAATGATAAATGGCCCTTTTTTTTAGTACACTATATTTTCAGGAAATAGAAAGACATTCGAACCTAAAATTTAATAATGAATAATAGTGTAATTCTATTTTTATTTCTGCCTTATTGATTTTTTTTTTCTTTTGTTGGGTTTGCTTGTGGGTTAGAATCTCTTCCGCATGGTTTTTCTTTGGAGTGTTTGTTATTAGATGTATTATTATTGTTATTATTGACTTTTACGTAATGAGCAAGCTATAGATCATGTTCCTAAAACTATTCTAACTTAGAAATGACAATCGACAAGTAGTTGATTGACATTACTCTTGTTTGTTATGATTAAAGTCTGGTTAGTAGTTGTTCGGTAGGTCGGATACCGGACGGGTTGGGTTGATATCCTGATCAAAGAAGGGAAAGTCGTCTGGTCGCACGTCTCTGGGTTGAGGGTAGGCGAGGTCTCGAGCTCTTCGGATGTAGAGGAGGGTGTCACCTACAAAGACACTCCGACGCTCAAGTCAGTAAAATGTGCAGGCGAGTAAAGGTTGGGTGGTATATGACGTACCTTGGGGGAAGGACAGGTCCTTCCCTATTTATACCGTGTCAGAGGTGGGTCCTGCAAGGGCAGGCCTACCTTCTTCGAGACCTCCCTTGCACAGCTGTAGCGAAACTGTCAGAGACGCGTGTCCGGGTCGGCAATCGGGCGCCTTGTTCCTAACCGTCCGGGTCGGGTGTCGCCCGGGTCGGGCCGGCCCACATTCAGTTTGAACCAGGCTGTAACACTGCCCCCGACGCGCCGGCAACGACCGTGAGGATCATTGGTGGCGTGTCATCTCTCCTTTCGTGCGTTGTCGCTAGGTCGGTCGTCCGTGGAGGGGACGTGTCTCTTGCGCGCGTGTCTGTTCGTTGTTGGAACGACCGCTTGTCGCCTCGTTCTTCGCGCGGGGTATTTAATGCTCATAATGGGCTGGAAAACCCTGTATGCAAAGACTGTCTTGCCCCCAGGTCCTTCGCGCTTCTTGGGTGGTAGTTTTAAACAGTTTTGCTTTGATTTTTTCCTTTCCCACTCTTGCTCCTACTATCTCCCTACTATCTCCCTCTTCTTCACTCAAAAATCTCAGCGCCTCGTTCTAGCATCCTCGTGCATCTTTCCTTCTTCCTTCTCAGTTTTCGCAACCAATTCAGGTAATCTTTGATCCTTTCTCTTTTCTGCTTCATTGCTGTACGTTTTGTTGCTTGTATTTGTTCCGCGTTCTTGATGTTTTGTTTGATTTTTGTTGGTAGATGACCTTTTAGTGCCAAGTAGATGCGTTAGGGGAGGGGTACCATTCCAGGGTAGGCTTTTAGATAGCTTGCATGATAGATAACTTTTAGCCATGCTTGATCTTAACTGTTGAATAGAACGAACATAGTTTCTGGGCTTTTTCTGGACTCCCGACCTCATAGACTAAAGGAGTGGTACCCCACTGTAGGTATGCCTCACATCGTTTCCCGGGCTTCTCCTTCCGCCGCGAATTACGACCTCTACGCCTGGGTGACTAAGGATGTGAAGGACTCACCAAATCAGATGGACGAGGGGGAGTTGACGGAGTTCCGGCAAGCCGAGTATCTGTGTGGGGGGACAGACGAGGAGGCCAATTATGACGTCTTCATTCCTGCCCCCCACGAACGGCTATATGAGATTAATTTCCACTCCCCCCGGGTTGCCGACTGGATTTGGTTTTACAAATCCATGTTCACCCAGGTAGGCGTTCGTATACCGTTTTCCGACTTCCAGATGGCACTTCTTAGTCGGATATCAGTGTCGTTGTCGCAGCTTCATCCGAACAGTTGGGCTTCTATCCGCTGTTTCAAGATGGTGTGTGAATATCTCGAGCTGCCGGTGTCTGTGGACGTCTTTCTCTTTTTTTTCAACCTTACTAACCCTTCCAAGGAGGGGAAAGCAAGGAAAGGGTTCTTGTCTTTTCGATCTGCCCAGGGTAGGAGGATATTTGGCTTGTTCGAGGACTCTTATCATGGGTTCAAGGATAAGTATTTTAAGGTCCGTCCCGTCAAATGTTGCCATCCCTTTTGGTTGTCGTTGGAGGGGGAACGCCTCATCCCGACGTATTGGAGCTTCGGGGCGGGGTCCAACACCTTCATTAAGGTGACCTATAAGGGGATGTCCGCCGTAAATAAGAGAATTGCCGACGTGTTGTGGGCGGTCTTTGGAAAGAACCACGTGAACCCCCACCTCCTTATGGGTGAACGGGAGCTCGCCAGGAGTTATATTTGTGAGCTGTTTTGTCTTGTACTTTTGCATTGTTTATCATTTTATCTATCATCGCCGACTTCACGACTGACGTACTTGTTTGTCTGTTGTAGTGGAGATGTCCGCTTCGGTAACCGGGCTTGAAGGTCTAGTTAAGACCTTCTTGGAGGATAGCGACGAGGAAAAGACTGACGAGAAAGTTGCCGGAAAGTCGGAAGACCCTACCGAGGAGAAGAAGGAGCAAGCTGTACCTTCACCTCGGGACACCGAGATGTCCAACAAGAATTCTGCCGGGATGCAGTCTTCTCCTATTCACGACGAGACGGCCGGTATTGGGCAGTCATCTTCTACCCATCGGAAGTACGATGATCTGAAGCTTGTCCCTACCCCCAAGAGGCAGAGGGCATCCTCCAGCCCGGAAGGAACTCTCACTGTGATGGAGAGGAATTTCGACGCTAGGGCCTTTATTGACAATCAGCTGATTCCCGGTACGGAGGATCACTTTCTCAGTACCGAACTCGCGGGGCAGGCGAGGTGGATGTACCGCACCCTTCTCCGCGGAGCGGTGATAGCTCGGAAGGCCGAGTTTGAGTTGTTGGGCATGCAGGCATTGCGAAGGAAGCTCGACACTGCTGCCCAGGCCAACAACGAATTCAAGGTCCAGGTCGAAAAGCTTCAGGAACAAATGTCCGCGACAGAGAAGGGGCGCAAGGATGCCGAGGAGAAGGCAGCGTCCTTTGAGGAAAAAATGAAGGTCGACGACGCCACCGTCTCCCGTTTAACCGAGCGGGAGATGACTCTAGAGAGCCAGCTTAACACCGCGCAAGGTCGGGTGGTCGCTATGGAGAAGGAGCGTGACGCGGCCGTCTCGTCGGCTGAGGCTGCGCGAGATGAGGTCGAAGAGCTGAAAAGGAAACATAAGGCGGTCAGGGAGCAGGGAAAGAACGCGATCTTTATGACCGAAGAGGCTCTCAAGGCCCAGGTGAAGATCGTGGTCCCAGACTTCAACACGTCGGCTATTGGGGTCTTCAAAACAATTCAGGATGGCAAGATTGTTGACATACCCCGAAAGTGAACTCTTGTAACTTGCGCTTTTTATGTGGATTTGTAGAACACTTGTTGAGACCGTTTACTTTTGTTATACTTAAGTGGTCGCCTGGTCGGCTTATAATTATCGCCTTTATCTTGTTTAGTAGTATTTTGTTTTGTTACCGTTTTTTCGGTGTGGACTTATTGCTTGTGTCCGTTTTGCCGTTTGTGTTGGTAACTTGGTTGAAACCGTCTTGGTCTTATTATTGCGACCGTTTGTTATGGCTATGATTCGATTGGCTCCCGGGGTGATCAATCCCGGGTTGCCGTTGAAGAACGCGATGGTGTGGGATACATATTGGGGAATAGTAGGTGGGAGAATTCAGACAAGTAAACATTAATCGTCAGCTAAACAAGTTTATGAACATGGTAGGCACTTAATAAAAGTAAATCACTGGAAACTAAAAGGTTATCTAGCTCGTCAGGCCGCTTAACCGGTGTACCCAAGCTACGAGTAGAATCTCCTCAGGTTACCTACATTCCATCTTCTCGGGATTTCTTTGCCGTCGAGTCTCTCTAATTCGTAGGCGCCTTTGCCAAGCACTTCTCTGATTCTGTAGGGACCTTCCCAGTTTGCTGCCAGCTTTCCTTCTCCTGGGGTTGGTAGCCTGACGTCATTTCGTCGCAGGACGAGGTCTCTTTCCTCAAACTCCCTTCTAAGGACCTTGGTATTGTAACGTAGGGCTATTCTTTGTTTCAGTGCTACCTCCGACAAGTGGGCCATCTCTCTGGCCTCGTCCACCAGGTCTTTCTCCACCGCTTCTTCTACTCCCGTCAGAAGTAGTCGCGGGCTTGGCTCGCCGATCTCCACAGGTATCACCGCGTCGACCCCGTATGTTAGGCGAAAGGGGGTTTCCCCTGTGGAGCTTTGCTCGGTTGTTCGGTAGGACCAGAGGACCGAGGCAAGCTCATCGGCCCATGCACCTTTTTTGCTATCTAAACGCTTCTTGAGGCCTAGTAGGATGACTTTATTTGCGGACTCCATTTGTTCATTTGTCTGGGGATGTTCCACCGAGGAGAACTTTTGTTTTATCCCCAAGCCGGTGAGAAACTCTGCAAACTTCTTGTCAGTGAATTGCGTCCCATTATCCGAAATGACGATTTCCGGGATGCCGAACCGGGTTATCACCTGCCTCCACATGAACTTTCTACAATTAGATGAGGATATACTGGCCAGCGGTTCAGCCTCTATCCATTTGGTGTAGTAGTCGACGGCAACTATAAGGTACTTGACTTGCCCTGGGCCAACCGGGAAGGGACCCCAAGAGGTCGACTCCCCATTGTGCAAAAGGTCGGGAAAACTTCAGTAGGCTCAGCTCGGAAGCTGGCGCTCTGTGGAAGTTGGCGTTCTGTTGACACTTGGCGCATTTTTTCACGAATTCCCTGGAGTCATTCATCATTGACGGCCAGTAATACCCGGCTCGGATGAGCTTCCTTGCTAGGGCTTTGCCCCCGATATGGTGGCCGCAGCATTCCTCATGGACTTCTCTGAGCACGTAGTCTGTCTGGTCGGAGTGTAGGCACTTCAGCAAAGGTTGGCTGAGTCCCTTTTTGAATAGCTGGTTCTGTATGACCGTGTACTTGGCAACCTCCCTTCTTAACGCTTTGGCTTCCTTCCCATCCCCAAGGAGTTTGCCGTTTTTCAAGAAATCGGTGATGGGGTCCATCTAAGAGGGGCTCATCTTGGTCAGGTGTAGAGCAACTGCGGGCTCTTTTGTGATGCCTTGAATGAGGGAGCAGTTGCCGGTTCCAGGTTTTGTGCTTGCCAACTTGGACAGGAGGTCTGCTCGTGTGTTTCTTTCCCTTGGGACGTGTTGGACCGTGACCTCCTCAATTTGTTTGCTCAGCTCTTTGACCCTTTCCAAGTATTTTTGCAGCAGCGAGTCTCTGGCTTGGTAGCTTCCATTTACTTGCGCGGTGACGACCTGCGAGTCGCTACATACTTCCAACCTTGTAGCCCCGACTTCCCGAGCTAGAACCAAGCCCCCCAGAAGGGCCTCGTATTCTGCTTGGTTAGTTGTTTGATACGGGAAACTCGAACTTAATCGATTGTTCGTAAATGACTCCGGCCGGAATTTCTAGGATGATTCCGGCTCCCCCGGACGTCTGGTTAGAAGCTCCGTCCACATGGAGTTTCCACCGTGTGCCCGTGTCCTCGGTTGGATTTCCGGTTACTTCCACTAGGAAGTTCGCCATTGCTTGTGCCTTAATCGTGTGTCGGGGTTCATAGCTCAGATCGTATTGGGACAGCTCGATGGCCCAGGTCATCATCCTCCCCGCCAAATCAGGTTTTTTGGAGCACCTGACGGATTCCCTGGTCCGTTCTCACGACCACCTGGTGACCCTGGAAGTATTGTCGTAGTATGCGGGAAGAGATCAAGAGCGCTAGTGCCAGTTTCTCCAGCTTGCTGTACCTAAGTTCTACCCCTTGCAGTGCTCTACTCACGAAGTAAATCGGTTGCTGGGCCTTCCCTTCTTCTCGCACCAGCACCGCTGCAAGCGCTCCTTTTGTTATGGCTAGGTATAGGTAGAGTGGTTCTCCAGCTCTGGGTTTCCCGAGCACAGGGGGTGCTGCTAGGATTTCTTTGAAGTGGTTGAATGCCTCCTCGCACGCCGGAGTCCATTCAAACGCTATTCCCTTCTTCATCAGGTTGAAGAAGGGTAGGGCCTTTGCCACCGATGCGCCGAGGAATCGGGACAACGCGGTGAGCCTTCCCGCCAGCCGCTGAACGTCTTTGATGCAACCCGGGATCCTCATCTAGAGTATTGCTTGGTATTTTTTGGGGTTGGCTTCCACTCCCCTTTGGGTTATCATGAACCCTAGGAACTTTTCGGCCTCCATGGCAAAGGCGCGCTTAAGCGGGTTGAGCCTCATGCCGTGTTGTCGGAGGGATGCGAACACATTCTCCAGGTCGCTTATGAGGTCATCAGGTCGGGCGGTTTTCGCAAGGATATCATCCACATAGACTTCCACCGTCTTGCCGATAAGATCGCTGAATATTTTGTTCATCAGCCTCTGGTACGTTGCCCCCACGTTTTTCAGACCAAAAGGCATCACCTTGTAGCAGTAGGTCCCTCCCGGCGTTATGAACGCCGTTTTATCCTCATCTGGCCGGTGCATCGGTATCTGGTTGTAGCCGGAGTAGGCATCCATAAAGCTCAGATATCGGTATCCCGCGGCCGCATCAACGAGTGCATCAATGTTGGGGAGAGGGTAGCAGTCCTTGGGACATGCCTTGTTGAGATCAGAGTAGTCCACACACATCCTCCATCTCCCATTGTGCTTTTTTACCAGGACCACATTTGACAACCAGGTAGAATAGTCTAGTTCCCGGATAAACCCTGTTTCAAGGAGGCTGGCCGTTTGTCTGGCCACTTCCTCTGCCCTTTCCTGAGACATTTTTCTGCTCCTTTGAGCTACTGGTTTGGCTTCCGGCCTGATGGCTAGGTGATGTGACATGAGTCCGGAGTCTATCCCCGGCATATTGGCAGGTGTCCAGGCAAACAAATCGCCATTGGCTCTGATCATTTCCATCAAGGGCTCTTTTAATTCATGGGGGAGGTTCCTATTCACGAACGTGAACTTTTCCTCCGTGTTCCCGATCCTAAACTTTTCCAGGTCCCCTTCTGGTTCGGGCTTTGGCTTGTCGTCAATTCTGGCATCCAAGTCGGCGAGAAATACCCCCGATGCATCCCTAGATTTCTTTCTTAACGAGAGACTGGCGTTGTCGCAAGCGACTGCCGTTTCCAGGTCTTCCCTCACAGATCCTACTGACCCTTCTTCAGTTATGAACTTCATTACCAACATCCTTATGCTGATGACTCCTCCTAGGTCGTTGATGGTTTTTCTCCCCATGATGATGTTGTAGGCGGTGGAGTCTCGTAGGATCACGAACTCGGCCATTATCGTTCTTCTCCCTTGGCCTTGTCCTAATGAGGTCGGCAGGGTGATTATGCCATCCGGCTTGATGAAGTGGTTGCCGAGCCCTACGACGCCGTGCTGGTGAGTCTGTAGGTCGGCGTCCCTTAGGCCTAAAGCGTCAAACACATTGCGGAACATGATGTTCGAGTCTGCCCCCGTATCTACAAGGATTCGCTTGACGAGACCGGTTCCTACTCTGGCCGTTATGACCATGGGAGGGCTTTCTCCGACCTCGTCAAACCATTGATCCTCCGGGCCGAATGAAATGGGTGGGTGCTTCCTCACGCTTCGTGCAGAGGACGAGGAGACCGCCAGAACTTTGGCGTCTTTCCTATGCGCCGACCTTGATCTAGGTGCCGCATTCCTAGCTGTTACCATGTTCACTATGGTGAGGCCTTGGTAGTCGTCCTCCGGTTCTTGGCATCGCTTTGCTGCCCGAGTCCTGTCTTCGCCGTCGTGGTCGCGATTCCGTCGTCTCGGCTCTCTAATGAGGTGGGAGAATTCAGCTAGCTTTCCATCCCTAATCGCTTGTTCTAATGCGTCCTTTAGGTCGAAGCAATCCTGTGTCTTGTGCCCAAAGCCCTTGTGATAGTCACAGTAGAGGCTTCGGTTTTCCCCTGTTCGTTCCTTTAGTGGTCGGGGCTTCGACAAGATCCCCTTTTCGGCGATTTGTTGATAAACTTCCATGATTGGTGCGGTGAGGGGAGTGTAATTGGTGAACTTCCCGACACGAGGAAACGGTTTGGGTGCCTTGCTCGGACCGCCGTCCCTGGCGTGTTCCTTTTGTCCTTTTCTGCTCCCGTGGTGCCGGTCTTGGTTGTAAGAGGGCTGCCGTTTGTTGGTGGCCACGACTTGGCTAACTTCTTCGTCGTTGATATACTCCTTGGCTACACATTGGATCTCCTGCATGGTCCACACCGGCTCCGTGGTGAGGTGCTTTCTGAAGTCCTCGTTCAGGAGCCCGTTTGTTAGGCACAAGCTTGCAACTGAGTTCGTCAGCCCGTCTATTTCCAGGCACTCGTCGTTGAATCGGTCTAGGTATTTTCTGGTCGGATCTCCGGGCCGCTGGGCCACTCCAAGCAGGTTGATTGGGTGCTTTGCTTTTGCAATTCTAGTCGTGAATTGGGCTAGGAAGGTGTGGCTGATGTCTGCAAAACTGGTCACTGAGCCCTGCGGGAGGTTGTTGAACCACCGTATTGCGGGTCCCGCCAGGGTGACCGGGAAAGCGCGGCACCTTACCTCATCTCTCACTCCCTCCAGGTTCATCCTGGCCTCAAAGGCCGTGAGGTGTTCCAGCGGGTCTTGCGTTCCATCATACCTCATGTCCGTTGGCTTGTCAAAGTGTTTTGGCAGCCGGACCTCGAGGATGGAACGATGAAATGGGGTCGCTCCCATTATCACGGGTTCCCGCGTTCTCGTTGTTCTCCCTTCGTCGTCCTCCTGACGAGTCTCCTCGTGGTTGCGGTCCGTGGTACGCCGCCTTTCGTGCCTGGCGTAGATGAGGGGGTCGTGGCGCCTTCTCGCGCGTCCTCTTTCCCCGGCGCTCTCGGATTCAGCCTGAGGGATAGTTGTGCGTCTGGAATGGCTCCTTGAGTGAGAACGAGAGTGGCTTTGCTCTGGGGTGTGCTGGTCGTGTTCCCGGTCTGCTAGCCGGCATTCCAAGTCTTGCATCCTATGGCGTAGTTCCTGCATTATTCTGGCGTGGTTGTCGCCAGTTCCCCCGAAAGGGCGTCTCTCGAGAGATCGTGTGGTACGTCTCGGAGGGGACCTCGTGCACGGTCGGGGAGAAATCGCGGAGGGTTCCCCTCTGCGCTTGGTCTCGCGGCCTGTCTCTCCCGGGCCCAATACAACGTCCATCCAGGCGACTAGATCCCCACAGACGGCGCCAATGTTCGGTAGGTCGGATACCGGACGGGTTGGGTTGATATCCTGATCAAAGAAGGGGAAGTCGTCTGGTCGCACGTCTCTGAGTTGAGGGTAGGCGAGGTCCCGAGCTCTTCGGATGTAGAGGGGGGTGTCACCTGCAAAGACACTCCAACGCTCAAGTCAGTGAAATGTGCAGGCGAGTAAAGGTTGGGTGGTATATGACGTACCTTGGGGGAAGGGCTTCTTCGAGACCTCCCTTGCACAGCTGTAGCGAAGCTGTCAGGGACGCGTGTCCGGGTCGGCAATCGGGCGCCTTGTTCCTAACCGTCCAGGTCGGGTGGCACCCGGGTCGGGCCGGCCCACATTCAATTTGGGCCAGGCCGTAACAGTAGTAATGTTTTTTAGTTCTTGATTTTCATGATGGAAGTTTGATTAATATTACATGTCCTACGCATGAATTCCCAAAAATTGAACATCAATGATTCTCGTTACGGCAATTTTTACTTTTTTTTTTTTATCAAAGATAGGAGACTCGAACCTGCAACCTCTTAATTGAGTATGGGGAGACTATGCCATTTGAGTTATAACTCATTGGCAATTTTTACGTTACATGCGTGAAGATTTGGATCTTTATTTCTTTTCTTAAGTACTTGCCTTCTGAAATAAAATGTCTCTAAATACAAGCATATTAGATATCCATAGAAAATTGGTCAAATATCTCTAAAATTTGTTTGATTTTTTTTCCGATAATAAATAGAATAGAATAGAATAATATGATATTCTTTAAAATTTATCAAAATTATACACATTATCTATTTGACCATTATAGTCCTATACTATATACATTCTCTTACACTGTTAAATTGAAATTATGCTACAAATAAGTTGTGAAAATTCATTTTTAACATTTCAAGAATATGATAGAGTTATCAGAAAAATCTACAGTCCATTTCAACACTAAAAGTTTGATTAACTCACGTTATCCAGTTTTAAAAATATGGTCATTTGCACAATACCATACATAAGGTCTCAAACAAATAAAAAATATTAATCAATTATTTAACAGAGCACCAATGGTTCAGAAAGCAGCAAACTGGAAGAAATAATGAATAAAATACAAAGAATACAACTATAAAGAACTAAAAATAATAACATTGCATAAATGTAGCCTATTATAACATTACCAAATAAGAAAAAATAACAAATATATGACAAAACAATTTCCAGGGGTAAAAAAATGGGGATCCACCTATTGTGGCAAACTTAAATCATGTCAGCCTCCTCCTTCATTTTGCAGCTTCAAACTTGCAATGTACTCAACAATGAACATGGAGGCAAGCTGAAAAGAATCACTTTAAATGTCTATTTGGAATGCCAAAAGAATGGTTTACTGAGACACTGATAATAGCCTAAGGCCTGCTTCTAAATCTACCAATGTGATGGTAAGAAGTTCTTCTGTATCTATACAATCAAAGCTAAGCCTCAAGTCCAAATTCTCTCTAGCATTAACCAACATGGTGTCTACCATACCACCATTTGTCTCTTTTCGCTGCTTTTCAGTCGTTACCTTTTCGATCAATTCTGCTATAGCTTGTATACTGCAAGAAGGATGCAACTTGAATCCGTATAGTAAACTATCTTCGGCTAAGTTATGCATCTTGATGTGAAGAATTTGTGCTAGTTCTTTTGAGTTGAAATCAACAAAATTGAAAAACTTGGTAACC